>NW_028250822.1:0-69495 GCF_964263255.1 Lissotriton vulgaris | reverse complement strand
TCAAGGTTTCTTTGTAGAAATTAACAGTTAAATATTGGAAAAATTGAAAATGAGTTGAAAAAAACAGCCTTTTGTGTCAACGTTTTCACCTGTAACTTCTTGTAATTATGACAGCTCTTTGAAAGCCATAAACCGTTACATCCGCTGGACCTTCTTCGTTATGGGGATATATATGACTTATAGGTTCACCAAGAACCATATGTATTCCAGTTTCCAGATGTATTCTTTTTTTGAGTGGTATTGCAAGGCTGACCTGTGAAGTGTATGCTTTTAAAGGACAGTTATTAAAAAAACGCACAGCATACAGTTTTGGGTATTACTAAAATGTATATTTTTTTTCATTTTTAACTATTTTGTAGCAGCCTATCTTACATTGTGTGTATGCCTAAAATAATTACTTACAAGTGCTCTATTCCCCACTGCTCCAACCAGGATTGAATTATGTGGCTTTCTGGTTACATATACAGATCTCTGCAGTGCTTCAACAAATAGTGGTTTCATAATGTACGAAAGTGTATTTATTTTTCATTTAAGGTGTGCCTTATTTTAAATGTAGTTACCTGAAGGTGAAAGACCGAAAAACGTTACAGAATGTTTTTTTTTGTTAGATATGCCTTTGACCCCGCCTCCACACTCACTCACCCGTTCCCATTACTGCATACTCATGGAGTTTGTGGTTGGAGTCGGCCTTTTCTGGGCACATCTTGTTTAGTGCTGCAGGGATTAGGTGGATTTTTTGCAGGATTTTTTATTGTGCTATTTCGAATCTAGTATCTGAAAAGCTGCTTGTCTTTTTGGTGAACTGCCCTCCGCAATCTGACCAATAAAGCACCCAGTGCACATGAAAGCACACGATTTACGGGGTCTCGAGGACACCTACGCATGCTATTCTTGTTTCATGCTTCAGATGTGCATAGACCAGGAACAAGCCCCTCTGTAGATTAAACCTAGTTTGAGCCTCCGCAAAGCCTACAGATCTGCCATTCTCAATTAGGTGCCTCATTTCATTACACCCACTCGGCAGCCATATTGTGACCAACCTTTCTTTCTTAATTTAAGAAATGTGGGTATGTCCCACAATGGTGCTCCCAAGGGCACATTGCATAGCATTCACAACCCGCGCCATGAATCATGTATCTTTGCCATTTCTCCATATCTTTCCACGAGATTAATTAGACCAGGTAGGGGCTACTTACCGCTAACATTTTCCTCAACATAAATATGTAAGCTGCTCCTGCTGTTTCATGTCTTCTGTCATCTGTTATTCAGTTGTGTCTTCCAGGCCACGTCTTATAGGTGAGGCAGAATGATATCATTCGAAAGCTGGGCGTGCTATGCTACCTACTTCATAGGGTCTTTTCAGGATCAATAGCTTCATTTTCGGCCTCATGTCTTCTTACAGAATGGACAACATTATACCAACAAGTGTACATAATATTTCTGTTGGCACTTTACACATGATAATCCTGCAGCCCTTAAAGGTACTTTAACCATCTTGACAAGTCAAGGTTGTCCCATTAGCGGATGTGGGAGTGTGGCTCACAACTGGGCTGATCGTTCAAATTGAGTCGTCACCCTTCCAATACTGGAGTGTAAGGTATCTTGCACAGAATGTGCTATCTGTGTGCCATTTTTATTTATTTTCCCTTGCCTGCTTGTCAAACCCACATCCTGGGGCTCAGATATCCTTCTCTGACAGACCCCCAGTTTTGCTGGTTTGTAATGAGACCTGAGACTGCTGCTAGCAGCTGACTTAGCAAACAAGGCATAGACCTCTAGGGTCATGCTTCTGCACCAGTGTATCATCCACATATGGTGATGCCCCTTGTGCGCTGTTCCCCACCCCCACACCCTAATCATGCTTTGTGTTGCTTGGTGTTCTTAAGCATAGCCGCAAATGGCTTCACCTCCACAGAAATGAGATGGTGGAGTCGGGGCAGTCCACTCTGGTCATCATCTCCAGCACTCACTGCATAGACCGAGAGGGACTAGAAGTGCATTTAAGAGGCCTCAGGTGGATTTAAGACTAGCAACCTTGGTATTGGGTGCACCAACATTTAATATTGCCAGCCTTGGGTTTCCGAGCAGAGCTTTGGGTATTTGCACTCATTCTTTTACAAATTAAGCACTGAGCTTTGTTACAGTTATATCTGGGCTGAAATCGTATTGGTGCAGCATAGCGAACAAAAAGCTCCACCCAACGTGTGTCAGAAGTCTTTTCCGAATGGAGCGATGAGAACTTGAACTTTTCATTGGTCTTCTCTGGGTAATGTTTTCATGCATCAGGACTCTTTATATTTAACATTGTGCTTCTCGTCAGGATAAATCCCAGTTGATCAGTACCATCAATGAGCCACCACCTTCAATAGCCTGTTCGATGTAGCTATGATCAAGATTAAGGATGAATGGAGGGTGATATGATCCACAGTCCCTGGATCCCTCTTCAGTGTAGGAATGACCACTATCTTTGCCTCTCTCTTTGTGGGAGGAGCTCGCCCAGGGCTAGGGCCTAAATGTATACTCCTAAAAGTTTGTCTACCAGTGCCCCAGTAGTCTGTTGATAAAATAAAATGAGAAGCACATCTGTACCAGTTGTTTTGCCAGCCTTAATTTCTGAGATGGCTACCAATGACTCAACAGCTGATCAATAAAAGCTCCATGTTCTGCTGTAACATGCATATGTTGGCCGGACTTCAGGTTCTCCCACCCTGTCGCCTGTGCTGGAGCTGCCACCTGAGTAAACAGACTGCCCACGCACTGAGCACGTTTCATGGATTCCTGCTTGGTGACCACATGCTCGATCCCTGGTGTCTGTACATGCGGCACCACGTCTAGGTGTTTCCCTCTTTACCAGCCAGCACTTTATTCAACGGCCCTTCTCACCCTCCCACTGAAGGCGCTGGCGACACCCGGTGCCTGCAAATGTACCAAGTGTATCGTGTGCTGCCCCTCAAGCCCAGCTCTTCTGTCATAGCCGCCGTTGTTCTGGCCGCAATGACAATTGTTACTTCGGTTTGCCAAGTTCCTTTTAAAGGTTTCCAGCCCCAAAGTCCAAATGTCATCTCTTTCCATATTTATTTGTTTAGGGAGTTTTTAAAAAGCGCAAACATGACCCAACGTTATCAGTGCTGTACATAGAAAAGCCTGTTACCCATTACAACATATGCAAAATGTAAATCTGTACACCCCCAACGCTGTACCGTAACATCAATGAAGTATATAAATATACGTCCATCTGCAACATACAAAACTGTAAGCTGCAAATTGTATCAGCTACAGCTGTTCACCCATGAGCTTTTCTAACAACTGGTCATCGACGCTGCTGCTAGGAATGGTGTGGGGAAAGGGCAGCAGGTGAGGTTGGGCAGTGTCGACCCTTGATCTGCACATTACGGGAGGATTCTGTTGAATAAAATCATTTTGACCTCTCTTTTATGAAAGCGATGATCAAAGGGTTCAGCCGAATTTCCGTTGGGAGAGAGTTCCATATTCTGGGGTCCGAATCGGAGAGAGTGCAACAGGCATAGGTCTTGGTTTATGCACCATTGCCCACATGCATCATTGAGAATTGCATTCGCAAACGGTGCGAATCGCAATTTCCGGCCATTTGCGAATGCAATTCTCAAATTTGGGATGTATCATGCTTTTCGCAATTTTAGGAATCGCAACCATGTTGCAATTTCTAAAATTGCGATTGCATTTAAGAAATCGCAATTTGAGATTTCTTAAATGCAATGCATGAACATTTTTAATTTGCGAATTCACAAATAGGAAGGGGTAAATTAGCATGAAGTTGACCTTCATGCTAATTTGCGAAAACTTTCAAAAATGCACAAAAATGCATTTTTTAAAGTTTCATGTTACACACACACACATGTCCTTGGGACATGTGTGTGTGAAACTTGCACTTAAAGTTAGATTTCAGGGGTGCAGGGGGGGTCCTTTGGACCCCCCCTGCACCCTTGAAAATGCATTCACAAATTGCGATTCGCAAAATGCTAATCGCAATTTGTGAATGCCTTCCCATTCATTCCTTAATTTTCGCAATTAAGAAATCGCAAATGCTAACTTTGATGCATGTGGCTGTAAATACCTTCCCTAGACTGAATTACCTTATAGCTCACTTTATGGCTTCCCATCCTAATGCATGAAACATGACAGTATCCCAGTTAGTTTCCATGTAGGCTATGAGTTCATCCGTCAACTGTGTTCTGAAGATCACATTTTGCAGCAGCTCCGATATCAGAAGCCATATTGGGATTCTAGCAGTCGAAGCCCAATATCTTTATTTCTTTCTGAAGGGTGACAAAACACTACTAAAGTATTCACACTTTTCTTACACCAGTGAAATTACATTGTTCACTAAAAATTAGGCAATTGTCTTCTGGACGTTTGTGGGCCAGAGAGATGCTTGACACAGGGTGACCAGTATGCTACACTTCAACTAGATACCTGCTTCAGAATACGGTACTGCTGTCAGGCACCTTTCATTTAAGCAGTCAAGGACACAGTTGAAGCCTCCAACCAAGAGCATGAGGGACATTCCATATTGGTGTAGCATCTTTGCCAGTTTCACAAAAAATGTGAGAAGCAAGATGATAAAGAATTTACCATTGCTGCCTGTATTTCGGTATGGTTGAGAGTATGGTTTGAATGAATATATGGAGAGTTTGGGCATGTAAAGTTGAGTACTAGTGGTGCGATTGATTTGGTCGGATATCGATCCCTCTTTGATTTCTACTATTGTTGTCATGTTATGTACTGTGATATGTATAGATTCATGTATTTTTATATGACGATATTTACAATAAATAATCTATCTTTTTTTAATACTAAAAAAAGTTCTTCCTTTGGATGAAGCTATTTTTTATGTTTGATTAGAAAATATTTCTTGGTGGATAGGTACACACTTTATGATTCAGTGGATGACGTGGGAAGCGTCCTTTAAGTACGAGAGATACTCCGCCAATTAGATACATTTTCTACAGGTAGTTTGTTTGTTCTTTTGATACATGTAGTTGTACCCCTGATTTTCTGCCTGTTCATCAGCTACCCAGAGGTACCCTTTTCTGATTTATTCATTGCTGCCTGTTGGGCAGTTTATTGTGCTCTGCATCAGCAAGATGGGCCCTCTGTATTAAACCTTAAAATTAAGTTGTTGTGTACACCTTAATTTCTCCACAATATTATTATTGTTCAAATGCTTGTCCATACTGTTGCCCATTTAGCGTGCATGTCAGGAATGAGGTTGCCTGCCTCATGTAAACTAATACATGTATTGCAAGTGTAACACTGCACTTGACACCTGGCCGCACAGCTATCTTGATTGTTCAAACAAAATCACACAAAATTAAACCAATTTTTCTGCTACATTATATGTACTTTCACATGCATTGTTAGTCTAGTTACATATAAATGTTTTTATTTTCTACGGCTACCTCTCCGTTGTTACACAATCATGATTTGTATATCATGAGATTACTTCAGTAACAATATATACAATGTTAACACATGATATTTTCGATATTCCATATGTGGACAGCATCCATCTTCTCTCAACAACGGTCACAATGCATTTAGGGATCAACAATCACTACTTCAGGTGTGCTGAAAACATAATCAATAAATAAACTAAAATTACAAATACAGGAATGAACTCATTCAAGCAATGAGGATTGGCATAAAAACTTACTAAGATCTTCATTACCTCAAGTCTGGGTCTCCCTTGTCACAATCACCATCTAGCCCAGTGCATCCTCATGCAAAGTTAATGTCATTGACCTGAGTATCCCATCTCTGGTTAGAGTCATCAGCAGAAACAACCACAACTTTTCTCAATAATTTAGCAGTTTGTAATCTGAATATTTTTAATCAGCAAACCACCCACCAACAGGCCATCTACTTTATGCCATTTTTGGTTTTCCTGAGCAAATTTGGCCTGACTGTTATGGCGTTCCCTTTTCCTTTAAATCTCCTGAGCCTCAAAAAGACCAATTATAAAGTCTACTGTGCTAGAGAAAAAATGGAAGAATGTTTAGTCTTCATTATGCAATAGATCACACACCACAGTTCTTTCAAGCACAGGCCTCTACCGCATGTGGTTCTAACATCAACCGTCTAGTCAGAATTTTGAAAGATGCTTTACATAAACTGCTCGACTCAGTTCTGACCATGAGCTGTCAAAGGCATTCTTTTGAATCTAAGCTCAGACAAAACATATGGTTAATCGGCAAGGCTTAAACTAGAGACACAATAACTGGAAAGAAACTAGAGGCGGGATTACTCGCTGGATCTTAAAAAATAATAGTTAGCCACCATCTATAAGTATATACAACTGGTGGGTTAACATAAGCGTTGATGTCCAAGATCTCCAACATGGACAAAAAAGTGTTTTGGGTAATTGAAAATCATTACGCCCCTTTCTCAAATTACAAGAAATTAGGCAATACACCAACAAATTAAAAAAAAAACTGCAAAGATAACACCTATTACACTAGAATCTAAACTCTGTTCAAAAGTGTTACATGACCAGACACGCCCCTTAAATGATAGGCTAGTACAGTTCAAAGGAAACTCCACAAATGAACTAATGGGGCCCATGTCTAGTAATCTGCCATCTGGCATGACTGGTGAGCTGTTCCCAACCAAAATAATGAAATCACCCGGCCCTGCTTTCATCCCTCGAATTTAGTCATTATTTACATGTTCACAAAGGTAGGGAGAAGCCTCTACCTTGGAAACCGGCAATAGTTAGACCATTATTATAGAAGCCTTTCTGATCCTGGTCGATCCTAACTCCTTTCGCCCAATTGCAGTTCTACCAAACCTAGGAAAAATTCTAGAGAAACTAGCTTATCACCATTTATAAGCTTATTTCAAAAGCAGTGCCAAACTATATTCTTTCGATGCAGACTTCCGTCTTGGGCCAAAGACTGAGTTGCTTAACTTTAGTCTTAAACAACTTGTGTACCTTGGTGAATGACAAAAGTGTTGAAGCCCATGTCCTATTAGACCGTACAGCGGCGTTGATCATGCCATCCATCTTAACCCATCTCCAGGGAGTGGGATTGGAGGCACCACATTTTTAGATTGAGTCATCCTTGAACGAGTGGGAATAAATCGTCACACAATCCACTGTTTAGATCTGAGGTAAAGAAGATTGGCTGCTGAGTGCCCAAAGGCTTGGAGCTTTTCCCACTTTAATTCAGCATT
Source organism: Lissotriton vulgaris (assembly GCF_964263255.1). Classification (NCBI taxonomy): domain Eukaryota; kingdom Metazoa; phylum Chordata; class Amphibia; order Caudata; family Salamandridae; genus Lissotriton; species Lissotriton vulgaris. The sequence continues at coordinate 62,283 of NW_028250822.1, read as the reverse complement.
AGTATGCTACCTTTGGCCAAACTACTGTACTCGCTGGGTCTCCAAAACTATATGTACTCCAATAACACCCATATGACCTTCAAGCTTACCCTCACAAAAAAACATCTATCCATTCCACTGCACTCTTCAGAATTCTTTAACCAATGTCTTCATAACAGTTCAATGGTGAATGTCTTCTCACGTCCAGAAACGTAATCCAGCAAATAGGGAGCAGCTTATCACCATAAGCATTTTGTATCAATAGAATCGGCCTGTCTGTGCCAATGATATGGGCTCTTCTCCAGTTTCATCTAATACCATACCAGTTCCATCCAACACCATTGGGCACATGCATCAACCTATTTAGGAAGTGCAAACTGTGCGAATCGGTAAATTCGGCCGTTTGCCCTTCCTAAATAAGTTTTTGGGATGCATCAAACACTTTTTCAATATTCGCATTTTTTTGCATCTCTTAAAAATGCGAATGCATTTAAGGAATCGCATTTGTGCGATTCCTTAAATGCAATGCATCAATTTAAAAAAAAAAATCGAATTTTGAAATTGGAAGTGCAAATTAACACGAGGTTGACCCTCGTGTTAATTTGCGAAAATCTTTCAAAATGCAAAAAAATGCATTTTTTACAATGTCATGTTACAGACACACATGTCCTTAGGACATGTGTGTTTGAAACATGCACTTTCAAATACATTTGACCCGCCCTGCACCCTTGGAATGCATCAACAAATTGCAAATTCGTAAATGCCTTCCCATTGACTCCTATGGGCCTTTCCGCCCATAGGAATCAATGGGATTTGCGAAAAAGCAGTTAGGAATTAGGTATTTATTTGCGATTCGGTAAAAATTGCGATTTTTACCGAATCACAAATAAATACCGAAAAAAATGATGCATAGCATTTTGCAATTCTTAATTTGGGATTCGGTAATTTTTGCAAATTAAGAAATGCAAAATGTATGAATGATGCATGTGCCCGCATATGCCTAAGAGGCATATGGTGTTGGATGTTCTAATGCTTAGCTCACCCTTGTGGTAGAGGTATCAAAGATTACTAGCACATGCTTTTGGCAAATCAAACTTCTAAAGAAAAATGTACCCTTTATCAATAAAGAAAATCAAACCCAACATGGCGGGAGTGCCATGAGCGAGCTCTGTGCTTAACCCTAATAATCCTGTGCTTATCTGGAGGGGAACCAGATATCCATCGGGCAGGTCCCTCCCACTGTTCATGTGCTCGGAAGCTCTGCTGTGAGCGGTGTTCTGCCGGCACTAAGGGGGGTGGATGAAAGGGCAGTACCGCCAGTGGTGGGGATAGGCCAGTGGGCCCGAGCGGAGCGGCTGCTTTCACCCGGGGCAGGTGTGGACAGGACCTTGCCCGTGAGTGTGCTCCAGTTGGAAGTTGTTCCCCAGCGAGCAGCCCAGACGAGGGGGCCTCAGACAGCTGCATCACCCACTGGGATGCTATAGACACCAGCCATAAGAGACCTCAAGACCTGTTGCATTGCTGCGTAGCTTGGTCGCGCTGCTCTCTGGGTGCCCCTGAGCTTGTTTCCTACTGTATCTAAGCCAGTATACTGTTACCCAACACTGAACTGCTTGATACCCTTGCCCATGGGGCTAGATGTGCTCTATACTACTGGGGCTTCTCATGCTGTTGCGCCCATTGTACATGAATGGCGTAGGTAAACAGGCCCACTGTATCTTGCAGGCTGCAGCAGTGTCACTGCCGGGCAGGGGCGTAACACATGCCCCCGCAGCCCCTGCGGGGCAGGGGGGCCCCACAAGCTCGAGGGGGCCCCCTCAGCACCGTACTCTGTCCCGAGCGCTCCTGATTGAGGTTGGAGGGGGCCCCTCCAAGTACCTTGCAGGGGGCCCCCTCAAGTTTCGTTACACCACTGCCGCCGCGGAACGCAGACGGATGTTGCGATTGACCACCCTACCACCTGCCTCACTGGACTCTGTATAATGAATGCCCAGCTTTGGTGTGCAACAGCCACATCTGTGTGCTTGCAGGCTCGGGGCTGCTCGTGCTGTCATGTGCCTATCCTTTGCTTCGCTGGATGCTGTTCTAGAAGCTGTAGACAAAATTGGTGCTACGTCCTTGGAAAGCAAGATCGATGCGGTAACAATGGATCTTACATTGCTCCATACGGATCACCACAAACTGACAGACAGAGTACACATCGCTGGGTTGACTCTTATGGAGTAGGAGCGCAAGGTTCGTAACTTGACTCTTCGATGCACCTGATTGCGGCATGCATCGAGGTCCTGGAGCGCTGCATGGAGGACGCAAAGTGGCGCTCACGCCGCAAAAATGTCCGCGTCATGGGGCTTCTGGAGGGCACGGAAGGCAGTGATGCCATGGCGAAAGTGGATGAATGGTTGAGAAAACTACTACTGCAGGAGATCACAGTGCATAATGCAAAAGTTCTTCCCAGACTACACATTCTATGTACAGGCACAACGCAGCTCTATCCGCGCGGTGAAACGCCAGCTCAAAGACCTGGAAATCAGATATGCCTGCCTCTTCCTGGCGCGGCTGCTGGTAATGGCAGAGGGGAAGAAGCAGTTCTTCAACTTCTCGGGGGACGTGTGGGAATGGTTGGAGGGGACGGGGCATTCAACGATGGAGCACAAGCAGCGTGCTACGCTGCGACCTGTGGTGTCGGCACCCCGAGGCCCCACAGCAGAGGTTTCCGACTGCCTTGCTTTCTGCGGCTGATGGTCGCACCAGACTTGGAACCGGTAACTCAGGAGTGATGCCAGGCTTTGCAAACTGCAGCAGCGTTGGATGAGGTGGACCACGGCTTGGACCTGGAAATGACACAGACAAATCTATAAGTGAGGACGACTGCTCAAATACTTGGCTCTCTAGAGTGGCTACTGCGGTGCTCCCCGTAATCAAACCACAGATATCAGATGACATTGTTTGACCCTTACAGTCCGTCTAATACCTCCGCTTTGTCCTTGGCGGCTCAGTGTAGCTGTGCTGATTCCCCCTTTTCTTTGCTGGTTGTTCTCCATTGTATAACCTATTTGCTCCGCTCTTTCTTTCACCGGGGGTGCGGAGCATGTGCAGGGGTTCTTGTTCCCTCTTGCTTCGTTGTAGCATGGCTAAGGAGAAAAAGGGCGGGGGAGGTAGTCGGGCATGCCCGGGGAAACCCTCAGTGTCCTTACTCAGGTGTGGATGGTAAGCTAAAACTGGGATAGCCCTAGTCATGGGATCCTCTCTATACTTCCGGGGTGTCTTCACTCAAACCGCCTAGCTTTTATGACCATCAGTTACATGACTGGTTAACTCCTGCTGACTTTGGTTATTTCACGGTTTGGACGGAAACAAGTTGTCCCTCTGCCCTTTGGTATTTACATTTTCATTTTCTGTCTACTCACATGCTTAGTTGTGACCCACGACTCCTACTGGCTAGGATATACAACACCTCGGTCACCTTCTCCACAATACAGATTGCATCCTGCGTGCTGCCCCCTGCACCACTGCGGTACTGGCAACATTTTCCACCATAAATGTCTCCCTTTAATATATTTACAAGGAATGTGAGAGATATGCATACTCCTTCATGCTGATACTTTGTATACACCTACCTGAAGTGCCACTTCTTGCACATTACATTATTACTCATCTCGTACATGTGGAGAGCGGCGCTTGTTTGGGCAGGTATTTGCTACCAACTATTCCACTTATGCCTGGGGGGACTCATATGGATTAGGGCGAGGACTGCATTTGTGGTTGACGACATGCTCCTGTACCCTGAGGATAGATTTGTTATACTAATGGGCCACATAGACAGCCGCCCTGGGCTCTTGGGTTCTATACGTGACTCAAACTAGGAACAGGCCACCTTTTTTCACATACACTCTCGAGATGGAGTGACATTCTGTGGCTTATTGGTGGGACTTTAACAGCATCTTAGATACTGCCATTGAGCGCTCTGCACCCCCCCCCCCTCACGGTTGCATCCTCCAACACACAAATAGTCACAGATTGGCTCCTCCAGTGGCGAATGGTTGGCCTGCGGTGCATTTGGAACACGGATGCTAGGGTGTATTCTTTCTACTCAGCACCACACCATTTACATGTTTGCATTGATAGGCTGATTGGGGCAACATTCCTACTTCCCTCCATTGAACGTGTGGAATACATGGGCCACACCCATTCCAATCACAATCCCCAGGCAATGCAGCTGCGGTGGGTGGCCGAGGCGACACCTATACCTACCTAGTGGCTCCAGCCTGGCTTGCTGGAGAATCCCCCGTTCCGTGCCCCTGCAGGATCGGCGATTGAGGACTGCTTTGACCACAAGGTTGGTACCACCTCCTCTAAGTTAATTGAATGGGATGCATTAAGGGTAACAATACATGGTCACTGTTTTGGAGCACAGGGCAACATGAGTCAATCCATTACCATAGACATAACCTGCTTGTGACCCTAGTATTGCCGAGGAGCTGTCACGCTGCTAGACAGATTACGCTGCTTACTCATCCCGGAGACATTCCACGGCAGATTGAGGTGGCTGGCTTTTTGCCGGGCTTATCAGACAGGACCAGCCTCAGCGGCCTATAGTAGCATTATGCTCCAACACTGGTTCCATCCTCTAAATGCAACGCACTATTAATGGGGAGCTCATGCAACATTATACAAAGGTATATCAGTCCACTGCGGACACAGGCCTGAAGGGCTAAGAACCCGTCTTCGCCAACCTGACTCTGCCCAGCATCACTGAGGTTAAGGAGACAATTGCAGTGTTGGCCCCAGGCAAGTCCCCCGGACTGGATGGGCAACAAGCTGAGCTATACAAGGCCTTTCCATCGCAATTGGAACCCTTATTTGTTAACAATATACGAAGGACCTATCTCAAGTGACAGTCTCTCTTCCCCCCAGAGGGAGGCAATGGGCATCTCCCTACCAAAACACATTAAAAACCCACTACTCCTGGGCTCCTTTAGGCTGTTTGCGTGGCTCAATACCGGTTACAAGACACTGGCAAAAATACTCGCCGAACGTTTGGCTCTTTTGGTCTCATCTTAGGTTCACCCTGATCAAAACTGGTTTGTCACAGCTCGCAATATCTCCCTGAATTTGCACTGCTTCTTTCGAGTCATGACTTATGTGTGGCATGTGTGTCCCGTGCAGGGTGTCTGGTCTTACACCTGGTAAAGGCCTTAGACTCGTTAGAGTGGGGGGTATCTTTTTGCCATATTGGTCTGATATGGCATTGTTCACCATTTTCTTCACCACGTGGAATTATTATAAACCTACCCCCTAATTAGGGTAAAAATGGGGCCTCTTATTTCGGATGTCCTTACCATACACAGTTGGATGAGACAGGGCTGCCCACTGTCATCCCTGATGTTCTCCTTGGCAATTGAACCACTGCCACTACATACTGGGGGGGCGTAATATGGCATCCCCCTGGGGCAAAGGGTACATGTAATATCGTTATATGCAGATTACAGGTTGCTATACATTCGGACACTCACAATATCCATGACTAGGTTGCTTCGACCTTGCTACAGTTTGCCACCATTTATGCTTTAAGGGTCAACTGGGGGAATTCTTGCCTATTTCACTTTCACTCACATATACCTGACCAATGATTTTTCCTTGGTGGGAAGTGGCAACAACACACATTTAGATACATGGGGTGAGGATTTACCACTCCCTGATTGATTTCTTTGAGGATAATGTTGTGCGGGCTGTGACATCCTTGTATGCCTAGATGACCTGGAACACACTGCCTCTGGAGGTAACAGGTAGAGCGGCATTGCTGAAGATGGTGGTGCTGCCCGGCCTTTTGTACTTCTTTACGAACCTCCCTATCCACATCCCTAGTATGTTTTTCCATGTGTTGGAGCAATAGATTCGAGAATTCATTTGGAACAAGTTGAGATGCAGCTTGGCCCTGGCAAAACGATACTCGCCCACATACAAGGGGGGACTAGCTGCTCCACATTTTGAGCAGTATTACATCGCTTCCCAAATCCAATGGATAGTGAGTTGGCTGGAAGGTCTACATCTGTCGGACACAGCGAAGATCTCCCTCAGTTGGGGGTGCCTGCTTTATTGCACTTATTTCACCCTTGCACAAGAGCGAGGATTCACTTTTACTGGGGGTTGCTACTCGCTGCTTTCGCAGATGCCTCTGTCTCACCAAACATATGATCCCCTTTGCACCTGTATTGGCACTGCTGGGAACAACAAGGCTGGTAGGGTCCATATCGATAGTTGAATTGGCAAGGTAGCAGGAGGTGGGCGTACACACCTTGGGGAACTTATGCAGAGATGGCATGCTGGCAAAGTTCGATGTACTGATGGGGATGGATGAGCTGCCTCAATTCTTGCTACATAACACACTGCTTACCACGATCGAACGCCACTGAGGGACGTGACCATCGACCTACCTATGCATCTTGATGGAGCGAGGTGGTGAAATAAAAAATGTTGTGCACCCCTCTCGAAATCAATGTTCCATAACGTTAATATTTTACTAATAGTGTGATGTGGTAAAATTAATCAACCATAGTATAAAGATGCATACATGAACATATGGGAGTACTAATCTTGCTTGCATGATGCAATAACATTAACTAATATGTGTTGTTAATTTGATGTGAACTAATGCACAGTTTAATTATAAACAAACACAATTTAAATGTGCTTATTGTACACGTTTTGTGCCAAAAAGTCGTCGGATATGTAAGTATAAATGCAAATATGTGGCTTATTTGCTAGGTAACAACTAATAAGGAAATATTAGAATGGTGGGAGGTAAAAAGAAGGGTTTCATTACCACAATTAACATGAATTTGTGTTTGTTTCTATGATAGTTTCAAAATGTGGCTCGTGAGGCCTATACAGAAAATGGCCACTCTGATTCACTGCGAGGGAGTATTGGTCTGCGCATGTTCATTTCCAAGCCTGCAAGCGCGAGTGAGCTGACTGTGCTTAGATGGGAGGTTCAAGGACACCTTGCCCCGGAACCTAGGATGGGTGCCAAGCATGGACGATGTAATGCTCAGAGCCTGAGAACTTTGTCCTATGTTTCAAGTGAAGGAAGCGCCTAGGCCACAAACTGTCTTAAACAAAGCCCCTTTATTCTTCTGCTGATTCATCGTGAAAAACATACTGTAATGATGAGGAAGTGCTCATCTACCCCAAATTTGTCCAATCAGAACTCGAGTTGGTGATGTTAGTTACTTTTAGATAGATTAAGTTAGAAAATAGTGTATAAAACCCCCTGATTTTACTTATAAGGGGTTGCTCTTTCCACTGGAGATGCTGCCGGACTGAAGATCGATTTCTGGATGTAAGACTTTGCTTACTGACTGTTTATATTTCTTTGCAGGACTGTTAGGATAAGATGAGAGTGTTAGCTAGGGATGTTAGGAGAGAGTGAATTTGGAACTATTTGTTCTTTGCTAAACTTCTTACTGAACTTTTAAATTAATGTCTATTTCTGAGCTTAAAAAATAAATGATCATTTTGAAAATAAAGTTAAAGATTCTTATTGAATAAAGAAATAAATAAATGCCTAAATGTCGTACATACTAAAAGTTTGCTTTGAATAAAAATTAGATAAATGGAGAAGTAAAAGCTGGTCTTTGGTTTTTCCTACGCCTAGTTTTCGTTCTAGCAGATCCATTGCCATTATGGTGGTGTGTGAATAAAATGGTGTTTAAAATGAAACCATGGTAAATTGCTTTACATTGCAGGTGTAAATAAAATAGTTAAATAGGTTTAGACACTCTGCCAATGTTATAGTAGGACTCCTGGTGTGTTGGCCAATACTGTGAAGCCAAATTAAATGAACAGAGTAAGTGTGCAGTGTAATGGGCCCCACTGTTGAATGTGTATGTTCTAAGGATTCGAGGAAATAGCCATGTTGATTTAGAATATATTTTTGGAGTCCCGCTGTAGCAGTTATTACTTGGTAGCAGAGTGGTGGTTGTTAAGGAAATTAGCTAGGAATATGTATAAAGCACTATATAGAGTTTAAAAGGTACAGATTTATGAACTAACATCTGTTGAGTTCGTATTACGTTATATGTAGTTCAGAAAAGCTTCCAAGTGTTGTGTGAAGCTAGTGCCTCTGTCTGCAGGCAGAGGAAGTGTGGCAAGTGAAGTCGTACAGTGCATTAGTCTGTTTCAAAGAAGTAGTATTGTCATATACTGCGGTGGTATTGTCGCATATCACTGTTTAGGGACATTAGGTGTGAAAGGATAAATGTATAGTAAGGACAGTCTATGAAATCTCGGCTTTCAAGTATAGGGATCATTGCGTATCCTGACTAAAACCTATCGCTGAGGAGAGTAGTAGGACTCAACCCGAGCTTGATAGAAAGGTAAAGGAGTGGCGTCTACTTTACTAACGATAGAGGAATTCTGTGGTGGGCTAGAGGTAAGCACTGCCTACTGGTAATACAGAGTTCAGGTATATTTGAGAAGGGATTTCTGTATGAACTTGTGTAAATGAAATTGCAATACGCGTTCAAGTGAAACTCTGGGATTGTCTCTAAGGAGGTGAAAAAGAACTCTGTATGTGCTTTCCTGGAGAAACAAGTTCGTTATTGCCTGATAGAAGGGTAAGGCCAGTAGTGTTGCTTTATCAACGAGTTTAAAAATTCTGAGGAGATAAGAACCGTCTACTCCAGTTACAGAATACTTGTGTGACTGGAAAATTATATCACTTTATTAGCGAAACAGGCGAATGGTATAGTTTTCTATAAGTTACTAACTGATTTTTGTAAAATATCTTGTAAATACGGCTTCTTGAAAAAACCCTGTAAAGGAGGGGTCAGTCGGGGCTGCAGAAGCCGGAGCGCTGGTGACATCAAAAGTGTCGCGCTGGGATTGGTTCACGTGACCAAGACAGAGTAGGAGCTGATAGGTTTATCACGAAAAAGCAGCAAAGTGATTGGTTAAGCACTAAAAAGACATATCTTGTTCGAATTGGTGCGTTAGTGTAAACCGCGCTGTGATAGGTTGGTGTACGGAACATTAACAGGGAAGTGCGTGATCTTTTGTAAGACAGAGAATTATCGGAGAAATGTCTTATTACAACGAAGAGGAGAAGAAGAAACCTTCATGGTTTAAGAAATTAAAGAATGTATTTTCAAAAGACAAAGAAATTGTGACTAGAGAGGGAAAATTACTACCTCCACCGAAAACGCCCGCTTCTTACATGTTATCAAAATATGGTTACCATACATGTGTTTGGTTAGAGAATTGGGCAAGGTATACTCAGGATGATGGTGTGTTAGCTTTTCCGGAAGAAGGATCGCTTGATTCGGCAGTTTTGAGAAATTTGAGAGACAAAATGATGAAGCTCGAGCCGAGACCTAGACCGACACAATTTGAGGCTATAGTTGAATGGGAAGACGAGATGCATGAGCAAGAGAGTGAAAGGCTATGTAGACATATCAGACCGAGAGGTAGAGGTCAAAATTTATGGGGTGAAACCCATGAAAGCAGAGTGCGTAGATGGAGAGACAGTAATATGTTTGATGGTATGTATCCAGTTAGGTTAGTGGATGAATATGAGGGTCGGAAAAGTACAGAAAAGAAAAAGAATATAGAGACAGTGAACCAAAGTTACGGTGACAGAGAATTAGAAGATGTTGTATTAGAAGAAATATTAAATAGGAGACTGCCACCATATCAGCCAAGTTCTTTATGGACTACTCCAAATGCTCCGGTAATAGATGAAAGAAATAATGAAACCCCAAGACCATATTCGAGTTTAAAAGATGTGCCAGACAGAGTAGAGGTTAGATATATTCCAAATACACCTGTTGTGGAAGCTAGAATTACAGGTACTCCTGTATCAAGGAATGATTCACACAGAAGTGTGCAAAGTAGTGAAAATCGAAGTGATGTGCAACCAAATATTTCTGATTATGAACTTTCTGCACATGGACTAATTCAGAACCTTACTAAAAACATGGAAGCAGTGACTGTCCCTGTAACGATAGGGCCGGTAATACCAGTATTTGAAAATCAGAGAATAAAAGAACCAAGCTTGACAATCCCGTTACAACAAGGTTTACAGAAAGTAAGAGAGAATATTTATCCTGATTTGTCAGAAATAAAGCGAATTGTTAATGTGAATCCACCTGAATTGACTTTAAATCAAAGCTCATTATATAAATACCTGATTGGTGTAGAATCTGACTCTGCAACACCAGAGATAAATCTAGATAAAATAGATTTAATACAAACTCCTGTAGGACCGACCGTCAGATAAAGAATTTAATGACTGGATTAAAACTCTGAAATTAAGAGAAAATGAACCAAAAATACTGGATGCAGCAAAACTAAAAGTGGATATGGAAGAATTAATTATTGGAACAATTGGTACAGATAGACTGAAACATATCAGGATGATGAACTTATGTTTATGTGTAAAAGCATTTTATGGAAAGCTAAAACAGTGTATGATCAATTGGAGGAATTAGCAAGTGAATTGGGAGTGGAATTTCCTGAATCACTGACAAAATATCGAAACTACAAACATCGGCATACAAAATAATCGTGGACTAAATATCGATAACAAATACATCAACATTCTATATTTAACTAATAAACTACAAAAATATCGATGACACATTATCGCAAAACAAAAATATTGACTCAAAAAATATTGTACACACACACATATCAATTTTAAATATATCGACAATCATAAATAAAGATAGCACCTAACAAAAACATCGATAACACAAATATCTACATCAATATTATCGCTATAAAAAATTATCGACATCACAAAATCACCTAAAATTATTTTTTTTACACACTATAAATTTTAAATATAATACATACACGCATATAATACTTAAAATACTTACCTAACACAACTTTAAATTAAAATATGCCCACATTAATAATTTAAAAATTACATATCAAATTAAACATTATAAACTAACAGAATTCAATTATACACAGTTCTAAAATAATATAACACATTTTCAAATGCAAAACCACTTATAAAAACGCTTCGAAATACACGAATAAAACAAATACATCAACATTTGTAGTTCCCATACAACTAACACATTGAATTAACTGCAAAAAAATTCAAACTAACCAATAGAAAACCTTTGAAAGTGATCTAACCAATGAAAAACAAGAAACAATTAAATACACACTATATAAACCAAAAAACTCTAACCACTAACACCTACAAAGAAAATTCAGGAAGAAGAAACTCTACTCAATTTTCGACAAGACCACATACTACACTAAAAAGAAATCTACAAAAAGTAAGTAGACACAACTTGGTAAAATAACTAGATAACTAATACCAAACTACTATGCTTAAACAATTCTAAAATACTTAACATTTCTTTCTTTTTATATCTCCACAACAGATCCAACTTTACAAATAATCTAAACATGTAAAAGTAACGAAAACTACAAACTACAAAAGTAAGTATACTAATTTATTTTTCTCTACACTTAAAAAAAGCAAAAATACCCGCTCACATTTTAAAAGGAGCAAACTAAGTCCAAGTTATATTTCCACAATGTATAAAAATTTACAAACTTTTTAAAATAAAGATATTAGAAAAGCTGCCTTAAAAAATCTCCAACTTTGCATTAAAGATAATACATTAAATAAAACATTCTTTTATTTCTTTCCACAGACCACCTTAAAAATTAAAAAAGCAACAAAACATCTACATTCATCTTTAAATGAATAACACTTGGGGGCCGATTCCGATCCGGGAAAAAAATCCACCGTACGATTCGTATTCGTAGCCGAATCCGTACGAATGGAAAAATGCCGTCCGACCTGCGTAGTACGATCCATTTTCGCCTATTCCCGTACCATTATCAGCGATCCGTACGAACCACAGTCGAAGCCCCGTACGAATCAGTGTCGGAAATCAACCCGTACGATATGTAAACCTGCCGTACAACAACACAAGTACGATCCAGTTCGGGAACCCAGTACGCGATTTGTACGGCCCAAAGTAGTCGGGCATGAAGATGGATTCGTACGGGATCCTTCGCCTCACAGTAAGCGGCATCAATACATACCACACGTGTACCCCTCGCTCAGGCCCACGCGAGCCCCCCACCCGCCAACGGCCCGTACAAGTCGATCGCACGCACAAGTACCGCACGTACCCCCCCCAACCAAGTCGATCGCACGCACAAGTACTGCACGTACCCCCCCAACAAGCGTACGTGAGCCCCCCCACCCGCCAACGGCCCGTACAAGTCCAACGCACACACAAGTACCGCAAGTACCCCCCAATCAAGTCGATCGCAAGCACAAGTACCGCACGCACCCCGCCCAACAAGCGTACGCGAGCCCCCCCACCCACCAACGGCCCGTACAAGTCGATCGCACACACAAGTACCGCACGTACCTCCCCAACCAAGTCCATTGCACGCACAAGTACCACACGCATTCCCCCCAACAAGCGTACGCGAGCCCCCCACCCGGAAACGGCCCGTACAAGTCAATCGCACACACAAGTACCGCACGTACCCCCCAACCAAGTCGATGAACACACAAGTACCGAACGTACCCCCCCAACCAAGCCGATCGCACGCACAAGTACCGCACGCACCCACCCAACAAGCGTATGCGAGCCCCCCCACCCGCCAACGGCCCATACAAGTCAATCGCACGCACAAGTACCGCACGCACCCCCCCAACAAGCGTACGTGAGCCCCCCACCGCCAACGGCCCGTAAAAGTCGAACGAACACACAAGTACCGCACGTACCCCCCCAACAAAGTCAATCGCACACACAAGTACCGCACGTACCCCCCCCCAACCAAGCTGATCGCACGCACAAGTACCGCACGCACCCCCCACCAAGCGTACGCGAGCCCCCCCACCCGCCAACGGCCCGTACAAGTCGATCACACACACAAGTACCGCACGCACCCCCCCCAACAAGCGAACGCGAGCCCCCCCACCCACCAACGGCCCATACAAGTCGATCGCACACACAAGTACCGCACGTACCCCCCCAACCAAGTCGATCGCACACACAAGTACCGCACGTACCCCCCCAACCAAGTCGATCGCACGCACAAGTACCGCACGTACCCCCCCAACCAAGCCGATCGCATGCACAAGTACCGCATGCACCCCCCCAACAAGCGTACGCGAGCCACTACACCTGCCAACGGCCCGTACAAGTCGATTGCACACACAAGTACGGCACGTACCCCCCAACCAAGTCGATCGCACGCACAAGTACCGCACGTACCCCCCCAACCAAGTTGATCGCACACACAAGTACCGCACGTACCCCCCCAACCAAGTCGATCGCACACACAAGTACCGCACGTACCACCCCAACCAAGTCGATCGCACAAACAAGTACCGCACGTACCCCCCCAACCAAGTCGATCGCACACACAAGTACCGCACGTACCCCCCCCAACCAAGTCGATTGCACACACAAGTACCGCACGTACCCCCCCAACCAAGTCGATCGCACGCACAAGTACCGCACGTACCCCCCCAACCAAGCCGATCGCATGCACAAGTACCGCATGCACTCCCCCAACAAGCGTACGCGAGCCACTACACCCGCCAACGGCCCGTACAAGTCGATTGCACACACAAGTACGGCAGGTACCCCCCAACCAAGTCGATCGCATGCACAAGTACCGCACGTACCCCCCCAACCAAGTTGATCGCACACACAAGTACCGCACGTACCCCCCCAACCAAGTCGATCGCACACACAAGTACCGCACGTACCACCCCAACCAAGTCGATCGCACAAACAAGTACCGCACGTACCCCCCCAACCAAGTCGATTGCACGCACAAGTACCGCACGTACCCCCCAACCAAGTCGATCGCACACACAAGTACTGCACGTACCCCCCCAACCAAGCCGATCGCACGCACAAGTACCGCACGCACCCCCCCAACAAGCGTACGGGAGCCCCCCCACCCGCCAACGGCCCGTACAAGTTGATCGCACACACATGTACCGCAGGTACCCCCCCCAACCAAGTCGATCACACACAAGTACCGCACGAACCCCCCCAACCTAGTCGATTGCACACACAAGTACCGCACGTACCCCCCCAACCAAGTCGATCGCACGCACAAGTACCGCACGCACCCCCCCCACAAGCGTACGCGAGCCCCCCCACCCACCAACGGCCCGTACAAGTCGATCGCACACACAAGTACCGCACGTACCTCCCCAACCAAGTCCATTGCACGCACAAGTACCACACGCATTCCCCCAAACAAGCGTACACGAGCCCCCCACCCGCCAACGGCCCGTACAAGTCAATCGCACACACAAGTACCGCACGTACCCCCCAACCAAGTCGATGAACACACAAGTACCGAACGTACCCCCCCAACCAAGCCGATCGCACGCACAAGTACCGCACACACCCACCCAACAAGCGTATGTGAGCCCCCCCACCCGCCAACAGCCCATACAAGTCAATCGCATGCACAAGTACCGCACGCACCCCCCAACAAGCGTACGTGAGCCCCACACCCGCCAACGGCCCGTAAAAGTCGAACGAACACACAAGTACCGCACGTACCCCCCCAACCAAGTCAATCGCACACACAAGTACCGCACGTACCCCCCCCAACCAAGCTGATCGCACGCACAAGTACCGCACGCACCCCCCAACAAGCGTACGTGAGCCCCCCCACCCGCCAACGGCCCGTACAAGTCGATCGCACACACAAGTACCGCACGCACCCCCCCAACAAGCGAACGCGAGCCCCCCCACCCGCCAACGGCCCGTACAAGTCGATCGCACACACAAGTACAGCACGTACCCCCACAACCAAGTCGATCGCACACACAAGTACCGCACGTACCCCCCCCAACCAAGTCGATCGCACGCACAAGTACCGCACGTACCCCCCCAACCAAGCCGATCGCATGCACAAGTACCGCATGCACCCCCCCAACAAGCGTACGCGAGCCACTACACCCGCCAACGGCCCGTACAAGTCGATTGCACACACAAGTACGGCACATACCCCCCAACCAAGTCGATCGCACGCACAAGTACCGCACGTACCCCCCCAACCAAGTTGATCGCACACACAAGTACCGCACGTACCCCCCCAACCAAGTCGATCGCACACACAAGTACCGCACGTACCACCCCAACCAAGTCGATCGCACAAACAAGTACCGCACGTACCCCCCCAACCAAGTCGATCGCACACACAAGTACCGCACGTACCCCCCCAACCTAGTCGATTGCACACACAAGTACCGCACGTACCCCCCCAACTAAGTCGATCGCACGCACAAGTACCGCACGTACCCCCCCAACCAAGCCGATCGCATGCACAAGTACCGCATGCACCCCACCAACAAGCGTACGCGAGCCACTACACCCGCCAACGGCCCGTACAAGTCGATTGCACACACAAGTACGGCACGTACCCCCCAACCAAGTTGATCGCACGCACAAGTACCGCACGTACCCCCCCAACCAAGTTGATCGCACACACAAGTACCGCACGTACCCCCCCAACCAAGTCGATCGCACACACAAGTACCGCACGTACCACCCCAACCAAGTCGATCGCACAAACAAGTACCGCACGTACCCCCCCAACCAAGTCGATTGCACACACAAGTACCGCACGTACCCCCCAACCAAGTCGATCGCACACACAAGTACCGCACGTACCCCCCCAACCAAGCCGATCGCACGCACAAGTACCGCACGCACCCCCCAACAAGCGTACGGGAGCCCCCCTACCCGCCAACGGCCCGTACAAGTCGATCGCACACACAAGTACCGCAGGTACCCCCCCCAACCAAGTCGATCACACACAAGTACCGCACGAACCCCCCCAACCTAGTCGATTGCACACACAAGTACCGCACGTACCCCCCCAACCAAGCCGATCGCACGCACAAGTACTGCACGCACCCTCCCAACAAGCGTATGCAAGGCCCCCCACCGGCCAACGGCCCGTACAAGTCGATCGCACACACAAGTACCGCACGTACCCCCCCAACCAAGATGATTGCACGCACAAGTACCGCACGCACCCCCCAACAAGCGTACGGAAGCCCCCCCACCCGCCAACGGCCCGTACAAGTCGATCGCACACACAAGTACCGCAGGTACCCCCCCAACCAAGTCGATCACACACAAGTACCGCACGAACCCCCCCAACCTAGTCGATTGCACACACAAGTACCGCACGTACCCCCCCAACCAAGCCGATCGCACGCACAAGTACTGCACGCACCCTCCCAACAAGCGTATGCAAGGCCCCCCACCGGCCAACGGCCCGTACAAGTCGATCGCACACACAAGTACCGCACGTACCCCCCCAACCAAGACGATTGCACGCACAAGTACCGCACGCACCCCCCCAACAAGCGTACGCGAGCCCCCCGACCCGCCAATGGCCCGTACAACTCAATCGCACACACAAGTACCGCACGCACACCCCCCCCAACAAGCGTACCCGTGCCCACCCACCCGCCAACGGCCCGTACAAGTCGATCGCATGCACAAGCACCGGACCAAGCAAACAAGTCGCACAACAACACTGAACATGTCTCCTGTGTACACACCATTGAGTAAGAATGTCCTGATCACAGCCAAACAGGCAAACAGAGGTCAACACTAACACCCACCCCATATATGACACACACAACCAATTCAAAATAAGCCACACCCACCATTTCACCAATAAAAGGGTCCACACATACAACCCATCATCCTTTGCAACATACCCATTATTGCGAAGAAACAGAGAGCACACCAACAATTGCAGCGACATACCTTCACACATACACCCTATCACATCTACACCCACACCACCCCCTTCACAATCAGAACCACACACCCTCATCCATACACACCATCACCCCCTCAATCACATACACCCCACACCATGACCACACCAAGAATCCAAAGTTCACCAACCCGGAGAATGAGATCCTTACAGATGAAATCATCAGAGTCGAGCCACAGCTGTTTGGCGCATTGGTCAGACAGACCAGCATGGCAGAAAAAACACGCCTGTGGGAGAGGATCGTAGACCGGGTCAATGCTGTTGCACCCATCAGGCGCACCAGGGGGGAATGCCAGTCCAGGTGGTATGATCTGCGGAGGATGGTCAAGAAGAAGATGGACCAGGACTACGCCAATGCACACTACACTGGAGGTGGTGGTCCCCGCAGACCTCCTGTATACCATCCCTGGGAGGAGAAAGTCGTGGCCCTGCTGCCACTGGTGGGAGTACACGGAATAGAAGGAGCCGTTGAGTCTGCTGAGTGTACAATAAAAGCATGTTACAGGGGTGTACTCACAACAGTGCCCAGCAGCATGGGGTGGGTGGCCATGAGTCCCAGCATGACAAAACAAAATGGAGTGTGATGCAAAGGGGAGGCACAAAGGGTGGAAGGTGGAGAGTAGAAGGCTGCTCTCATCCCATATGTCCCAGGGACACACCCAAGCACCATGCCCAATGCACAGGGATAGGGAAACATCACACAAGATAGTAGACCACAGTTGCCAAACAATTTCATGTGGTGGACACACCTTGCAGAGAAGCAATATTTTGTGACACAGTAACGCAGTGTATCAAGCGAGTAAGCACAAACAACCTGTCTCCATCCCTGTCTCCCTCTCCCTCCCACTCCCACTGTCGCCCTCTCCCACTTCCGCCCACTCCCTCTGTCGCCCTCTCACTCAGTCGCCCTCTCCCTCTGTCGCCCTCTCCCACTGTCGCCCTCTCCCACTGTCGCCCACTCCCACTGTCGCCCTCTCCCTCTGTCGCCCTCTCCCTCTGTGGCCCTCTCCCTCTGTTGCCCTCTCCCTCTGTCACCCTCTCCCACTTTCGCCCACTCCCTGTCACCCTCTCACTCTGTCGCCCTCTCCCACTGTCGCCCTCTCACTCTGTTGCCCTCTCACTCTGTCACCTTCTCCCACTTCCGCCCACTCCCTCTGTTGCCCTCTCCCACTGTCGCCCTCTCCCTCTGTCGCCCACTCCCACTGTTGCCCTCTCCCACTGTCGCCCTCTCCCTTTGTCGCCCTCTCCCTCTGTCGCCCTCTCCCTCTGTTGCCCTCTCACTCTGTTGCCCTCTCACTCTGTCACCTTCTCCCACTTCCGCCCACTCCCTCTGTTGCCCTCTCCCACTGTCGCCCTCTCCCTCTGTCGCCCACTCCCACTGTTGCCCTCTCCCACTGTCGCCCTCTCCCTTTGTCGCCCTCTCCCTCTGTCGCCCTCTCCCTCTGTTGCCCTCTCCCACTTTCGCCCTCTCCCTCTGTCGCCCTCTCCCTCTGTCGCCCTCTCCCACTTTCGCCCACTCCCTCTGTCGCCCTCTCACTCTGTCGCCCTCTCCCACTGTGGCCCTCTCCCTCTGTCGCCCACTCCCACTGTCGCCCTCTCCCTCTGTCGCCCTCTCCCTCTGTCGCCCTCTTCCTCTGTCACCCTCTCCCACTTTCGCCCACTCCCTCTGTCGCCCTCTCACTCTGTCGCCCTCTCCCACTGTCGCCCTCTCACTCTGTTGCCCTCTCACTCTGTCGCCCACTCCCACTGTCGCCCTCTCCCTCTGTTGCCCTCTCACTCTGTCGCCCTCTCCCACTGTCGCCCTCTCCCTCTGTCGCCCACTCCCACTGTCGCCCACTCCCACTGTCGCCCTCTCCCTCTGTCGCCCTCTCCTTCTGTCGCCCTCTTCTCCTGTCGCCCTCCCTCCCTCTGTCTCCCTCCATCCCTCTGTCTCCCTGCCTCCCTCTGTATCCATCCCTCAGTGTTACACCCTCAGTCACCACACCTCAGCTCCCTGGGCACACACACAGTTGCACCCAAGCACAGCACAGGCCTGAAAAACACCATAGAGCAGAATGTCCAGGGATGTCTCCTAATTACCAGCAGTCATCTACTAATTGCCTGCAACACACCCACCATTTGCAGTCGACAATGTACTGTGTCAGGACACACATTTGCTAAAGCTCTGTAGTACACAATGGGCACAGGTGTAGGCACCACAAGCCCCTCCTGTGATCACTGCAAACACAAACACCAGGACAAGGTTACACATCCTGTGCATGAACTCAAAACCACGATTATGCCAGCATGCTACATCAGGGGACAGCCAAAAAATGAACGATGGACGCTTGCAAATCACACGCAAACTACTAGCATGGCCTGTCATACACCCCCCCTTACAGAAACTCATCCCCTGGGGACAGGCATTGTAGTGCAACACTGTCCCAATTGTCATGTACCACAACTAAACACTCACTCATATGGATATGCATACAACTAATACATGCACATTGCAGAAGCTCCCGTTCATTGTGCCTCTCAAACAATGCGCATGCCCCATCTCATGACTGTTGTGGATGCACTTAAGTACCAACATGGACATGGGTATTGACAAGGTGATGCGCCTTTGAGAAGTGCCACGTTCAAAAGCCATGATCTATAAGTGTGTGTACAGGTCCAGGGGTGTTGGCATTGTGTGGCCGTCAGGGAACAGCAAAAGACATCCAAAGTAGTAGATGTTATGCAAATTAATGATGCTCTGTCTCTTACATCAACATGCTGCATGTAAACTCTGTGCATGCTTGACGCAGACATAAGGATTTACACCGTATCCTGGATGTTGCGTGAACCTGAGCAATGCTTTACATGTGTTGTGCCGGCAAGACAAGACACAGCAATGGCTGTGTCAGTCATTGTCAAGAGAATGGAAGAATGAAAATACCCTAGAGTACATGTCAATTTACTACCACTACATACACAACTGAACAATGACAACAATGTAAAGCTTGTGGAACTGTGATGCAGATAATGGATAAATAAACTAGATGTCACTTGATAGTGCCTTAACAGTGTCTGACTCTCCCACACACAGGGCAACGTGTGGAGCCCCCCCCCCAACCAGGGGGGAGAAGGATCCCAGTCCCAGACTCAACAGGACCCAGACCCCACCGACAGCGATGCCACTCAACGCACTGTGGATGACCCCAACCAACCTGGCTCCTCTGTATCCCAAACACCTGCAGCAACTGTACCAGCTACATCTCTGTCAACCACCAGAACCATTCCCAGCGCATCCCAGCAGACAGGTCAGAGCCCTGCACATGACCCATCAGATAGCCTGTCTGAAAATGAGGGACACCCTTTGTCGGGCACCCCTGAGGTGGCAGACAACCTCCACCCTGCCAGCACTCGGGGGGCCCGTCGATCGGATGTGCCCACAAGCGCAGGCCGTGCTCATGTGGGTCAGGGTGGTGGGAGTGGTGGAAGGAGGAGGCGAGAATCTGGCCAGTCAGCTGCAGGGCCCGGTATGCCTGAACTCACTAACATCCTGGAGGCATACCGGCGGGACACCAGGGAGGTAGGCCAGCTTGCGGAGGTCCTCAACCAGGTGAAAGAACAGCAGGCAGAGCAAATAGCCAGGCAACAACAACATTATGGATGGGTGGAGGAAAGTCTGGCTCAGCTCTTGACGGTGCATCGGGAAATGAGCCAATCGCTACGTCAGATAGCTGCCAACATGCAGCACCCTCCCTGTGTCACAAGGCCAGCAACATCACAGGAAAGTGCAACACCAGCCACAGGGAGGGAGGAGGAGGATGAACTCTCTGATGTAGCGTCCCATGCATCGTCCATGCTTGCACGTGAGGGTCCCCCAAGGAAGGTGGAACGTCCACGGCTAAGGCGTTGAGGGGCAGTGGGCCATGCACATCCCCCAGGACACCGGACCTGGCATATTGCCCCTGGGTGCAACAGTATCCCCTATGTGACTCTCCCACATGGACTTTCTGGTCACAGTCTGCCCAATGATGCCAAGCACTGTGGCCTGGACTCTGTTGACTGAAACTGTAAGGCATCTCATCTCCAGCAGTGAACTTTGGATTCCACCCCTGTCTGTACAGAACCTATTCACGTTTCCTGCACAAGATCACCAAATAAATACACTGAACCTCATACGCATTTGTTGATTTATCTTTGAACCACAGCATAAATTGATATGTGTGTGCATATGTATACAATGCAAGGGTATCCAACAAACAGCAGCCATCCACACACTTGGATCCGAATCTGTGTGAGGGCACACATCGGTCAGAAATCACTAACAACTACATACATGGATGGAAAGACACACCTGTGTGGGATAGTAAATGCTGGAGGGGGGTTTGGATGCCAAAACTGCTATCACAGCCAGGCCCAGGAGAGTCACATTGAGGTGTACTGATCATTGTGACAAAACTAGTTGTCCACGTAGGGAGTACCTACAACTGTGTCCTCAGGTATGTGAACTATCATCAACATGATGAGGTACTGTGGATGTGATGAATGGCACACGGGACAAGGGTGGCAGTACAGACTGTGGGCAATGGCCTGTTGCACCCTACACAAGCACACCTGACTAGGTGACCTACCCCTATGTAGCTACAAGTACTAGACTCCTGTTATGGGAGCAACGCAGACAGAACAACTACCCATGTCTGACAAATACCTACACCAGACTGGGGAAATCACACCACACCCAAGAGGCGTGGTCATGGTGTGTGTCCCCTGTGGCTACTTGTGTGACAGTGACTGCTGTGTTGACGTGGTGTGACCAGGTTGTGTACTGCCATGTGACTGTTAGCAAGATGATTTTTTCCAGCTGTGGTGTTGACAAGGTAACACTGTACAATATTGTGCCTATGGAAGGTGTGTGTGTGCTGTACACGGCACATGACCTGGTGGTACATAGACCCAATGACATTTGAATCTGCGTAGTCGTGCCAGTATGTGCTGCACACACAGGCATATTAGCTGCAATGGCAGAGTCATAAGCATAGTGATACCAGGCGGGTGATTGTCTGGTGTTGTCTGTGCGTAGGGTGGCAGGAGCATGCTCTACAAATGGATGGAAGGGGGGTCATCCTGTAGGTGTCTGTGTACCTGGATAGTGTGCGCTGCATCGTGGCTGTGTATGCAGCATCAGCAATGAGTGAAGACATGACGGCAGGAGGGGTGTGACAACTTGCCAAACAAGCACATACCACAAGGGCATTTGAAAGCCACAAAGTGACATGTGTATGTCAAGGCAGGAGTGTCTGACTCACTCAGGGTCACTGCAAATGAAATGGCACAGTAATCACCAAAGATCACAGTCACTGTATCAGGGCCCTTACAGACAAGTGGGGCACAGGACACACAGCGTCAGCAGGTGTAGACTACAGCTAGTGTGTTGAAAGCTAAACAGCAGCTACAAAGCCATCGACCTCACACAAAATATAGTATTCTAGCCTTCCCCAACACCATGCATGTGCCCACTGTACACGTAAACACATAAGAAGCATAAGCTTACTACATGTCAAATAGTAAACATGCACATGAGAAGGACATGTCCGTTGACATGAAGGCAGCACAATATTAAAAATAAATCACACGTCTTGCACAACATGATTATTTACATTGTGAGCCCATGGAGCTCCATCAAACATACTTGTGCATTGGCAAGGACTCAAAATAACACTATTAATGATGTCACCTGTAATGCAGCAGTACTATTATCTACAAGCCTGTCAAGGACTGGCCATACCTTTCTTCATCAGAGTGGTGTGATGCTCAAAGGGTTCCACCTCGAAATAGCCCCTTGGTCTGAGTACAAATGACAGACACAAAAGGGTGATCAGGTGAGGGAAGGAGAGGATGGGAACTGCTGGGAGGGAGACCTGAAACAGAGGCAAATAATCATTAGGAGTACATTCTCATGTTCCTGACACTACAAAATCCTCTTTCGACACACTCTTCCAGTCACACCTGTGAAGTGAAATGCCTGGAGACAACATTAGATTAGTCACCATGCTATCACATGAGATCCGATGCTATGACACGGACACATAAAACCTAGGACAGTCTGTAATCCATTAGAGTATTGTGTAAAGCTCACAAGTGAGCTACCATGCAATGATATCTATGTTGTTAAAAACTCATTCACTGGCTCAGATGAGGTGGACCTTACAAACAAATGAAAACATTTGGCAATGCTACTTACGCAAACTGTAATATTTGTATTTGAACATGTGTACCCATAATGGACATGTAGGCAAAATTGACTTCACCCACAACAGCAGTAAGAATCACATATGATGAGGAAGCTAATGACCTACATGCAATGAAGGCACTGTGTAGCCAGTCTTATGAACTATCAACATAGCATTACAATGCTAAACATGAGATGCAGGTAGAAGAAATATCAACTGCAAGTGATGTTGAACCAAACCACAAAACGATACCCTACCATTGCACATAAATGCTGCACGGGACTCGACAATCATGTGAATGACCGCACTCCACTGGTGCAACACAATAATTTACATATGCATCATCCCAACATTGTCATGTCTCAAGCAAAACATACATGGCAGCATGTGAATCAAAACAGAAGTGCTACTCACTGTAAAGGCTGGCGGAGCAGTATTTGCAACCTGCACTGAGGTAACAACATGACAGTGACATCATAAGGGGCAATGCATCCATGTACACAGAATCACAGGACAGTTGTCTTAACATGTGGAACATACAGTCGGCCACACCTACACAACATGGTATTATGGCTACCAAACTGGACTGTCCCACAGGTGGAGGTGAGGATCCAGTCACAATCATATGCACACAGTGAGGCTGCAATCCCCCACAAAGTCTGTGTTTGAGAGCTCTGACACAATGTCAAACCATGGTATATGCAATGTTGCAGTGTCAATGTCTACACACATTGATGCATTCAACAGAGTGTACAACTACAACAGATGACTGTCAGATGGGGTGACTATCCTGTCATGGGAGTGGGCATACATGTAATAAGTGACATAATGTTGTTGCATGTATTCATGGTCTCACTACATGCACATGAACATGTACCACACGTTTCTAAACATACCAACGCTAAACAGCCTCATATGAGTCCTTACCCAAATTGACTTCTCCACATGTCCATGCATGCTCCGTTGATTAGGCTGACGCTGCAATCATAATGAGCAATAGCAGGGTGACCACGATGACCCCAACGGACAACAGACAGGGCGAGCTGTGGATGAGAGTGGCACACAAGGGGTCAAGGTCTGTACAATGTCATTTTGACAATGTCCGGGTGAATATCCAGATGTTGTAGTACACCTGTACATTCCAAGTACACACATAGCATGTATGTGTGTTGCATTACATCTGCACCTGTGTGACACAGCACAGCAGACCTCCAAGTTACATTGCATACAGTCTGCTGCATACACATCATGCTACCCATGCAACTCTGTAGTACATGTATTACATAAAAGCTGCTATGACTCGCCATTATGAAAAGAAGTTGCGGACGGGGTGACTCCGGATATCATCTTCATCCTCCTCATCACTGGCATCCTGGGCAAGGCCTTCATCCTCAACGGGCGGATGTTCCAGCTCATCAGGATCAAGGTAGAGTGGCACGGCCTTCTTCACTGCCATGTTGTGAAGCATGCAGCACACAGTGAAGATGTCACACACCTTGCGTGGGCTGTATTGGAGGGCTCCGCCTGTCTTGTCCAGGCACCTGAACCGGCTCTTCAGGAGTCCAAATGTTCGCTCAGTCACCCGCCTGGTCTTCCCATGAGCATTGTTGTACCGCTGGTCTGCAGCTGTCCTAGGGTTGCGTAGCGGAGTCATTAGCCACGGCATGTTTGGATATCCAGCATCTCCTGCAAATCGACATCATGGAAATGAGTGTGTAACATGATTCAGATGTAGAAGTTGTGACATACTGACATACATAGCTGACAGACTATAGTCACCAACAAGACATGCCCGGTGCTTGTGCAGCTGCAGCATCATCTGGGGTACCCTGCTAAGCCTCATGATGAAAGCATCCTGGCACGATCCTGGAAAACGTGCAGATACATGTGAGATAATCATGTTGGCAAGACACACCACCAGGGCATTTATCGAGTGGTAGTGTTTCCTGTTGCGATACGCTTGCTCCTGAGCCTGTGGGGCACCAGAGTAACATGTGTACCATCAATTGCACCAATTACATGTGGCATGGTTCCCTGGGCATAGAATTCCCCCTTGACATCTGTCAACTGTTCTGGAGTAGGAAATTTGATGAATTCATCAAGGTGGAGCAACATTGCAGCCAAAACATCCGTCAATACACGGCTGAACATGGTCTGAGACATCCCTCCCACATCAGCTATGGTCAATTGGAACGTACCGGTGGCAAAGAAATGGAGGGCTGCCATCACCTTTACCTTGGGTGTCAGCGCAGTTGGATACCTGTGTCGTGGTTGCAGGTGAGAATCCAGTCTGTCCGTCAAGTCCTTGATCATCTGTCTGGTGAAGCGATAACGACGGATGCAATTGCGTTCCCTCATGGCTTCCAAGTCAGGTAACGGCCTTTCCAGAGGGGGTGCCCTGCAATACACAATTATTCGAAATTGTGTTCAACAGTCTGACTAAGACAATAACAATGTACATTACACAAGCAACACTGCTTCAACAAATCTTGACAAGTTTGAGTGTGGCGTGGGAGACACACTGATGTAACATGTTCCAGCTCCCAGCCACTCCTCCGTGAACAGTGAAAGACCTGTGGTCTGTGGAATGGATATGACATGCAGACAAATGATGTGATGGAAAGGTCTTAGTGAGCATGACAATGTATCATGTCAGTGACACACGTCATGTGAATGTCAGTAGGAGGTTGTCTGCACATCCACACAGCTGACAGCAATACACACACACACCATATGTGCCATCATTTGCACAGTTCTGACATAGTCATGTTGCTGTGTGAGATTTCCCTGACTATTACATGAACATCATCATACTTCAAAAATGTTTGTTTGTCACAAATGGTCTGTGATGCCATCACACATCTGAGCGGTTCATTAACACAAGTAGCATGGTGTGCGTACATTAGGAACCCTGCAATCACGGCAAGGACACGACATAGATGCTCCTACAGCAGATGTACTGAAATGTATGAACTAGTTACTTACCTTTTGTAACAAAATATCAGTAAGGAACAGTAGTTAGTAGCATATCCCGGACTTTGAATTCATACCAATCTTCTGACAAATTTGCCTCCCTGGATGCCATCGATGTGCCCAGTGAGTCGGGGATATCCAGCCCTCACTGGATGAAATACGGTGTCGCTGACTGGCATCCTACAAGTGCTTGGCCAAGTATTGCCCGTACCTACAACGCACACTCTGCCAGCAGTTACACAACCATGTCCCACAGAGAGTGTGGGAAGCGGACAAAGAGGCATGTGATGTTGGAAGACCTCAGTCCCAGACTCTGGGAGGATGATGACATCTTTACGTACTGCTCAGACTTCTTGGATACCCTCTACAGCGGAGCTACCGGGAATGTGGTCTGTGATTTGGAGGGCTGAATGCCCATGCTCTCTGGGGTGGGGTGGGAGGACAGGGAACATAGTCAGTCCGGGGAGGGGCGTGGGCATCTGACAACGTTCCTATCTACAGCCAAACATGCAGCGTGCCTGTACATGCAGGCTGTTGGAAGGGGGCGACCTCAGGGGCCAGGATTGCTCTCCTAACCACCCGAGACCCTCCTCTCCCACAATTCCTGCCGAGTCTTATCCAGGGAGGGTCCCCACCGGGGAGGACTGATCGTACACACTGTCGGCACACCACATTTACGAACCGACACCACACCGTGGATCTTTATCAAGTATGAACTTTATCAAAGGTAAAAAGGTAGCAATATACAGGGATTGAGAGATCGTGAAAGTTTCGTAACACCAGGGAACGGGGAAGCGGGACAGTCTCAAGGGCCGGCCAGTACGTAGCGTACCCTGCGCACAGTTCGCAATCCTCGAACTGGGGGGTACGGAGGCTGGCGATGGTACTTGCTGTCCTACTCGCTTCAGTTCGAGGTAGTCGTGATGGTAGTGTCAATGGTCCAGCCGTACCAGAGGGTTCCTCAAGCTGCGACGAGGTCAGCAGAGCTCGATCCGGAGGGCACCGTAGTGCTCGTAGTTCAGGAGGAGCCGCGACAGCGTCAGCAGGGCTCGGTGGGTCAGAGTCTGTTCTCCTCAAGGTCAGCCGCAATCAGATCAGCAGGGCTGTCTTGTCCAGGATACAACTGCCGGCTGGATGTGAGGCAGGCTGTCTTATAGTTCAGGGGCCCCTTGATGTGCAGACCCTCATAGGCAGGGGGCCGGTGGTTCGAGGGCCAGGCGACCGATTGTCTGGGCGGCTGGTTCTTTGATGCTTTGGACCCTGCGTCCAGGGATTCCCAGACGCCCATCAAGGTTTGGAGCCAGCTCGCTAGGAGGCCAAAGGTGTGATCAAAACCAGCCCCCAGGGATAGTTTAGAGGTGTGAGGGGAACCAGTTTCTCGGGAGGAGGCCGAAGGTGTGATTGAAGTCCTGGTTTCGGGTACTTGGTGGGTCTTTCAACCCCCCGGGCGAGTCCGGGCCTGCCGGACGCGCACGCCTGTCAGCAGCCAGGGCCGGCCAAGAGCTGCCGAAAGGGTAGAAGGCGGCCGGTGTGGCCAAACATGGAGTCTGATGGTCACGTGCACGGGTGCAGGCACGCGGTCTGGAGATCGGCTCAGGTCCGGTGTAGAGGGGTCGTGTACAGTTCTGGGCGGGCTGGGGTCAGGTCCACCAGTAGTTCTTGGGTTGCAGGGATCAGAGAGGACCACGCCACGAGGCCGGGTCCAACACTGGCCAATATAGAGACAGTACATTCCTCAGGATAGGCCTGCAGAGGCTCAGCGGAGCGTGACTGGAGTTTAAGGACCTCAGTGAGGAGGTTGGTCCTCACGGCGGCAACGGGGAGATGAAGGGGCAAGGCTCTGGCCGCCCACATAAACATTACAGTGTACGTTAGCCACTCATCCATACACACGTTTGGAGTAGAGACATCACCTGGCTAGGTGTCCACACCACTTGCATCCCCCAGTCCACCTGTCCTCTTGTCTTGGGACTGACACTCATGTGTCAGTGGGTCTTCATGACCCTCCCAATACTCATTGACACCCATTCCCTGATAATCAGGGTTGTCATGAGCTGTGCCCGGCTCGTAGAAGTTTAACCCTCTATGCAGCATTAATGGCGGTGTACTGCTGCACAGTTCCCACGCTGGTGCCGTACAGTGTGTGGTATCGGGGACAGCACCACCCGAGGACGGCGCCAAGGCTGACACCTGGGGGACAGTTGCCAGTGAGGTTGTGAGGTGAACCAGCGAGGACCAGGATCAACATTCAGATCCGGTCTGTCCCAGCGGGTCCGGCACAAAAGCGCCGCCTGCGTCAGGGACAAAGCGAGTGATGGCGTCAGGGGCAAATCACCAGAGGCGCTAGTGGCCCCAGACGGGTCTGCTGGGCCAGAAGCAGCCGTGTAGGCCGTTGGTGGTGTGAGGAACATCATGGACATGAGGAAGCGCACTTAGTCCTCCTGCGTCGCATGCAGGGCAGGGACCGGAGGTCGTGGTGCAGGCTACGACGGCTGCAAATCTGACGGAGCCGCGTGGGCGGTGTCACCCGAATCCCATGCAGCATTGCACGTGCATTGTGGTGATTTCGAAGTGTGATGACATCTCTTTCACTTATTTGGGTTACCTGACGACTTGGCCCTGGAGGACTGATGTCAAATCCAGGGGCTCTGATGTCTCAACACCCACGCTCAGGCACTCGTCCTACGTCCAGACCATGACCTATTGTGGTGCAGGGCCAACTGCTGGAGTCTGAGCGGCTTGTGGGACCATTCACACCTGGATTCATATGTCTGGTCCCGGCAGTCGGAGCAGCTCTAGTTGTCTTGCTTGACGTGAAAACTGTGGAGACACCGACGGTGAGGGTCAGTCACCGACATGAGACGGTTGCAATCCTCACAGGCTTTGAAACGGACGTCCCTATTGGCGCCGTCCTGAGTCAGACATTCCAAGTGAAATGGTCATAAGTGATCGTACTATGATTTTGTTGCAAAAATGAGTTAGGTTACACTCATACAGGACCAGCGCAGGTGTTGTTAAAAAAGAGGACCTGACGTGAGCACGCAGAGGTGACGTATGAGTACTCCGACAACATCATCACGGCACACACAACGCCAACGACACACGGTGAGCCGCAGAACATGCCTACCGACACACAAGTGTACTGCTGAGCGGAAATTGCCACATCCAGGATGACACGTGGGGATATTCTAAGGTGAGTAATATGATACTGTCCTGAACATTTCATATGCAAACAGCAGGCACAATGTCACATATGGCACACACATGACCTGGTGACACAGGGTCATGCTGTGCGTCTATTACACCTCTGTCACAGTGGCCATGTTGCTGTCATCATATGCCAGTTCCCTGTACTGAATGGTGTGCCAGTCCAGTGTTGATGTGCATCACAATATGTTGTAGACGTTATGCCGGTGCGAAGTGTTGTATGCATGTGATGCACATGTGCTAAAGGATTAATGACATGTCTCGCCAGCTCTTCACACATCAACTGAGGCACAAGGTCACAGTCCCTGTGCTTCTTCAATGTCTGCCACACATGGGGCATGCTGATGTAAGTATGCCATGCTGATGTATGCATCCACATCGTCAACATGAGGGTACACTACATTCCTGCTATGTGATTTCCTGGATTCACTCTCCCAATGGTGACATGACGGAGGTCAGGAACGCAGCCTACACAATAGTTCACTTGACCATGTCTGCACTCAACCCCAATGGTACGTGTGTGCGTAGGCCTCGTTTCCCCATTGCATTTCAGCCATACGCGAGCAAAGCGTACCCCAATGGTACGTGCGTGCGTAGGCCGCGTTTCCCCATTGCATTTCAGCCATACGCGAGCAAAGCGTACCCCAATGGTACGTGCGTGCGTAGGCCTCGTTTCCCCATTGCATTTCAGCCATACGCGAGCAAAGCGTACCCCAATGGTACGTGCGTGCGTAGGCCTCGTTTCCCCATTGCATTTCAGCCATACGCGAGCAAAGCGTACCCCAATGGTACGTGCGTAGGCCTCGTTTCCCCATTGCATTTCAGCCATACTCGAGCAAAGCGTACCCCAATGGTACGTGCGTGTGTACGCCTCGTTACACCATTGAATGGGTTGCATTAGCAACGGCAATGTCACCGTACTTGTGTGTGTATTTGAATAAATACATGGGGAACATCTAGGGGAACCGTGGAATAATCAAAATGCAACCACATTGTCATGGATACAGAGAGTTTTGAGCCTCCTACAGGTGTTCTAGAAAATTCAGTTGGGCTAAAGTATACAATGTTGCAAAAGTTGTTGTTCAGCTCTGGCTCAGTTTTCAAACAATGCATATGTGTGTCATGGCCTTCTGTGTGATTGGATGGGACATAGGATGCTAACTATGGTGGCCTATCACACACTACTCCTTGGACTCACAGCCCCTCTGCAGCACAGATATAAGGCAGCATTTGGCTGTGGGAGGGCACTTGCCTGCACAACATTGGTGTGGTAACCACAGCTGCTGTCTCTGAATCCTCTGAACCCTGATTGGCTGAGCATGGAGAGGGCACCTGCATTCACTGATGGTGAGAACAAGGCCCTGCTGGATTCCCTCCTGCCTAACTCCAGCAAGCTGTATGGGAGACTAGAGGATCAGGTGAGTGATGTGTGCAATACCTTGGAGTGTGCACCTGTTGTGCGTGTGACATTATAGCCACTGTGTCTGTATAGTGTCTAGATGCAATGTTGTTGGGAGTGAGTGCCAGGGTGTACAGTGTTGTTTCTAGAGGGTTATTTGTTGCAGTGGGGTGTGTGCCAGCGTGTCACGTGCTGCAGTGCACCCAGATGTAGCATACATTGGTCTGTAAGTGCCATGCTCGAAGAGTGTTTAGCACCCGTCATGTCATCTGTAGCCTTTCAATGGCATGCAATGCAGTGGTGTTTGCTCACAGGCCACATACTCCTGGACAATGATGCAAATGTGTGCAGCTTACAATACCCTCTTATCATCAAGTATTATGTGCACATATGTGTGTATTTGGGACATGGACCAGGTGTACTGATGCTCTTTTACTTTACATTTGTGACAGGTATCTGCCTATGAGAAGGGTGAAATCTGGCTGGACATCGCCAGGGCTGTCAGGAGTGAGGGGGGGCCTCGCAGGAGGCTCAGGAACATCAAGAAGAGGTGGCAGGACATCCAGTGCTGGACCCGCCGCATCGCCAGAGTACAGCTGTAGCTGGAAGCTCCACGCCGGCATGGCGGCACCCGCCACCTCACCCCCAACATGCTCCAGGTCCTGTAAGTGGTGTTCCCAGACCTCCATAGGCAGTTGCAGGAGGGACAGCAGCAAGTAGGGGGTAGGTTCATGTCTGTTTGTTGTGATGTGTGTCACATGCTCCCTGCAGTGCTCCAAGGCATGGTTACACTCCCATACTTTGAGTGGTGTGGTCAGACAGGCACTCCATGCATTGGCATCAGAATGTCCCAGTTTCTGCAGCTGCTTCTTTACATGCCTTGCCCTACTCCACATTTGACCCGCGCTTTGGATGATGTTTGTTTTTCACATGTACTCCTATGGTGCAATGTCTCTGTATGCATCTTCCTTTGCACATAATCATGTTGGAGGGGGGTCTGTGACACCTGTTGGAACCTTACTTGTGGCACCACATGTGCACTGTGTCTGCCATACTTCTATTTAGGCACTGATCTTGAGTCTAAACATGTGTCTTCTGCACGAGTCAGCCTCAGTGGCCTTTGTCCATGGTACTGTTTCGAATTGTCATGTGTTGGCTACAGGGGCACAATGTACATGTGCAATATTTAGGGCTTATGCATACTCACACTGGGCAGTGTGTGTGTGCATAGTTGCCAAATTGGTAGAATGTTGTTTGCAAATACTATTGATGGTCAGTCACACAATGAGGCTTGGGGTGTCAACAGCTGTGATGCCAGTGTGAGGTGATGTTACACTTGGTTCAGGTCCCAGGATGGCATCACATGTCAGCTCAGGAAGGACTTTTCCCATATGGCAGAAGGTGTAAGCAAATTAAACATGTCTGGGTTTGGGTGGCAGGGTGTGTAAATGAGCTGTGATGCATCATCAGCTATCCTGTTGTCAGGCAGTCAATCATCATTGTGCCGCTCATAAATGATTTTGGCCTTGACTGTTGCTTGTTTCCTACTATACATGATGTGTAGTGTCTCTCACAATTGGCCACAACTAGACTTATCATTGTGCAGTGTTCAGTGTCATGTGACTCATGATGCATGCCATGTTGAGGAATGAAGCCAAATGATTTGTGATATGTCTGATGTGTACAGGTGACTGATATGTTTTTGTTCTTCTCCTCGCCCACAGCATCATCATCTGAATCTGGAGGAGACACAGGCGCGGACCAGGCAGAGGGACACACCGGCAGTGCCACCTGCTTTGAGGAGTCAGAGGGAGGCAGTGGCACGGAGGGTGATGAGAGTCTGCAAGCCGGACGACATGTGACTGACACATCTTACCATGCCGACAACTCCGAGTCAGACTCTCAGGAGGAGGGGGAATTTGCAGCAATGGTCACTTCATCATCTTTGGCTGGCCTCCCCTCCTCCAGTACCATCTCCACCCTCCCAGTCGTTTGTGTCCCTAGGGTCCGTGCTAGCCCCCGTGTCTCCTTTGTTCCCGGCACCGCAGCCCCTGCCCCTGTGTCCCCTGCTGCCCTCAGTGCTGAGACTGTGGACCTACTCCGGCAGATTGCAGTAGGTCAGACATCCATGCTGACTGTCCTCCATGGACATACACAACTGATTACACAGTTGGTGTCGTTCATGGAGGGCATGTCATCGGCCATGTCTGATCTACGTCGGAGTGTGGCTGCCATAGAGTCAACACTGACGGCAGCAATGTACACCCAGCAGCATCAGTCTCCCCCTCATCCTTCAGGCCCATCCACCGCTGCCTCTCCCATACCTACACAACATACATGCAGACGCCACAGGTCACACACACCCAGCACACCAACACGGCAGAAAAAGCTCAAAGCTCCACGCACCCAATCTCAAGGGGATGTAGGCACACCCACAGGAGAGGGGACACAACGCACACACGCATCCACGCACCCAGGAGTACAGACTAGCAGCCCTCTGCCTCCACCCCCAATGTGTCCCCGGGTTCAGGTGATAGTTTTTCCGCACTAGCTGAGGTGTGCAGCCAGGTTTTCGAAGCTACTTTCGGTGATGCACCTGCCACTGTGGATGAATCCACTACACCTGTACCCACTCCGCCTGTCCTTCCCTCTCCTGTCCATGCGGTGCCGGAGGATTCCACAGATGGTGCCCCCATAGTTACCACTGCGGATTAAACGCCATGTGCAGACAAGTTTGTGTGTGATCACACCCATGGAGGCACATACTGTTGCTCGGACTTTTTTGGACTGGCCATTGGCCTTTAATGAGCAAGGACTCTTATTTGCTTTTCTTTTTTGGAGCAGATGAATAAAGCATTTCTTTTCATTTTCTGAAGTAGAGTTGGTGTGATAATGTCTGTGACTGCTGTGTGCCTGGGAGATGATGTGATGTTCAAATTTAGGTATGTTAACATGTGTCAATCTCCTGATGGTAATGAGGTTAGCAATGGTATGTTGTTATGTAACAGCTGGGCACCAGTGGGCACTGGTGGCCAGTGGTGGGGGTGTTAGCCACACACACTCTCTGATGCTGGGCACTGCTGGGCACTGGTGGGGGGTGTTAGCCACACACACACTCTGATGCTGGGCACTGGTGGGGGTGTTAGCCACACACACACTCTGATGCTGGGCACTGGTGGGCACTGCTGGGCACTGCTGTGCACTGCTGGGCCCTGGTGGGCACTGGTGGGGGGGTGTTAGCCACACACACACTCTGATGCTGGGCACTGCTGGGCCCTGGTGGGCACTGGTGGGGGGTGTTAGCCACACACACACACACTCTAATGCTGGGCACTGGTGGGCACTGGTGGGGGGGTGTTAGCCACACACACACACACACACACTGATGCTAGGCACTGCTGGGCCCTGGTGGGCACTGGTGGGGGGTGTTAGCCACACACACACACTGATGCTGGGCACTGGTGGGGGGTGTTAGCCACACACACACTCTGATGCTGGGCACTGCTGGGCCCTGGTGGGCACTGGTGGGGGTGTTAGCCACACACACACTCTGATGCTGGGCACTGGTGGGCACTGCTGGGCCCTGGTGGGCACTGGTGGGGGGTGGTAGCCACACACACACTCTGATGCTGGGCACTGGTGGGCACTGCTGGGCCCTGGTGGGCACTGGTGGGGGGTGGTAGCCACACACACACTCTGATGCTGGGCACTGGTGGGCACTGCTGGGCCCTGGTGGGCACTGGTGGGGGGTGTTAGCCACACACACACTCTGATGCTGGGCACTGCTGGGCACTGCTGGGCCCTGGTGGGCCCTGGTGGGGGGTGTTACCCACACCCACACTCTGATGCTGGGCACTGGTGGGCACTGGTGGGGGGTGTTAGCCACACACACACTCTGATGCTGGGCACTGCTGGGCACTGCTGGGCACTGGTGGGGGGTGTTAGCCACACACACACACTGATGCTGGGCACTGGTGGGGGGTGTTAGCCACACACACACTCTGATGCTGGGCACTGCTGGGCCCTGGTGGGCACTGGTGGGGGTGTTAGCCACACACACACTCTGATGCTGGGCACTGGTGGGAACTGCTGGGCCCTGGTGGGCACTGGTGGGGGGTGTTAGACACACACACACTCTGATGCTGGGCACTGGTGGGCACTGCTGGGCCCTGGTGGGCACTGGTGGGGGGTGTTAGCCACACACACACTCTGATTCTGGGCACTGCTGGGCCCTGGAGGGCACTGGTGGGGGGTGTTAGCCACACACACACACTCTGATGCTCGGCACTGGTGGGGGGTGTTAGCCACACACACACACTCTGATGCTGGGCACTGCTGGGCCCTGGTGGGCCCTGGTGGGCACTGGTGGGGGTGTTAGCCACACACACACTCTGATGCTGGGCACTGGTGGGCACTGCTGGGCCCTGGTGGGCACTGGTGAGGGGAGTTAGCCACACATACACTCTGATGCTGGGCACTGCGGGGCACTGCTGGGCACTGGTGGGGGGGTGTTAGCCACACACACACTCTGATGCTGGGCACTGGTGGGCACTAGTGGGGGGTGTTAGCCACACACACACTCTGATGCTGGGCACTGCTGGGCCCTGGTGGGCACTGGTGGGGGTGTTAGCCACACACACAATCTGATGCTGGGCACTGGTGGGCACTGCTGGGCCCTGGTGGGCACTGGTGGGGGGTGTTAGCCACACACACACTCTGATGCTGGGCACTGGTGGGCACTGGTGGGCACTGCTAGGCCCTGGTGGGCACTGGTGGGGGGTGTTAGCCACACACACACTCTGATGCTGGGCACTGCTGGGCCCTGGTGGGCACTTGTGGGGGGTGTTAGCCACACACACACTCTGATTCTGGGCACTGGTGGCCACTGGTGGGGGGTGTTAGCCACACACACACTCTGATGCTGGGCACTGGTGGGCACTGGTGGGGGGTGTTAGCCACACACACACTCTGATGCTGGGCACTGCTGGACACTGCTGGGCCCTGGTGGGCACTGGTGGGGGTGTTAGCCACACACACACTCTGATGCTGGGCACTGGTGGGCACTGCTGGTCCCTGGTGGGCACTGGTGGGGGTTGTTAGCCACACACACACTCTGATTCTGGGCACTGCTGGGCACTGCTGGGCACTGGTGTGGGGTGTTAGCCACACACACACTCTGATGCTGGGCACTGGTGGGCACTGGTGGGGGTGTTAGCCACACACACACTCTGATGCTGGGCACTGCTGGGCACTGGTGGGGGTGTTAGCCACACACACACTCTGATGTTGGGCACTGGTGGGTGGGTGTTCTACACACCACTTACACTTACAATCACATAGCTGACGTATGTACCACACGTCTATTGCACTGGTGTTGTGCGGTGACCTGCCGTACCCAGTGGTCGGTGACGTAGGTGTGGCTGGTCTCCTTATTGCAATGGTGTTGTGCGGTGACCTCGCATACCCCGTGGTCGGTGACGTAGGTGCGGCCGGTCTCTGTATTGCAATGGTGTTGTGCGATGACCTCGCGTACCCCGTGGTCGATGACGTAGGTGCGGCCTGTCTCCGTATTGCACTGGTGTTATGCGGTGACCTCGCATACCCCGTGGTCGATGACGTAGGTGCGGCTGGTCTCTGTATTGCACTGGTGTTGTGCGGTGACCTGCCGTACCCCGTGGTCGATGACGTAGGTGCGGCCGGTCTCCGTATTGCACTGGTGTTGTGCGATGACCTCGCGTACACCGTGGTCGATGACGTAGGTGCGGCCGGTCTCCGTATTGCACTGATGTTGTGCGGTGACCTGCCGTACCCCGTGGTCGGTGACGTAGGTGCGGCCTGTCTCCGTATTGCACTGGTGTTATGCGGTGACCTCGCGTACCCCGTGGTCGTTGACGTAGGTGCGGCCGGTCTCTGTATTGCACTGGTGTTGTGTGGTGACCTGCCGTACCCCGTGGTCGATGACGTAGGTGCGGCCGGTCTCCGTATTGCACTGGTGTTGTGCGGTGACCTGCCGTACCCCGTGGTCGGTGACGTAGGTGCGGCCGGTCTCCGTATTACACTGGTGATGTGCGGGAGTGTGTGGCGCAACATGCCCAGACATTACATTCGTGCAATGGAGATGTGCGCGGGTTGCTACACGTACAGGTATGTAGGACTTTCTTTGTACTCACCTTCTGCGCCGTCTTCGATTTCTAAGTACGAGGTGGTGGGCGTACAGGATAGGGATGAGACGAATGATGGCATCCATGTCCTGCTTGTCGTGTACCAGGGTGCGGGTCGTGCCAGAGTGTGGTTTTACGGTAGTTTTGAGCTCTCGTAGAAAAAGAGCCGTACGGAGTGTGTAGAACACGGATCGTACTTCCTGGTTCGGGAGACGCGGTCTATTTACGTTCGGACGTAGCGTGGAGCGTCAGCCGACTGCAAATCGTATGGACTTTCGATTTGTACGGCGTTTTTTACGTGGCGTACGGAGTGACGCATTGGCTTTTGATCGTACTTGCAGAATCGTACGGAAACGCCGTCAGGTACAATTCGTACGGGGAAACACGCTCCGATCCGCTAATCGGACCGCCTTTTACCGGATCGGAATCGAGCCCAGAGTATACAATAAATAAAAATGTACTACATTTCTAGTGAAAAATAGCATATTGTAAAATTTCACTTAGACTAAATAAATTACTTATATTTATAAAACATGTTTAAAATATTTCCTAATTAATATCACGTATCCATAATGAAATGTCTTATCCTGCTAAGTGTTAAAGCAACATACATATGTAAACAGTGACTAAAACATATATACATATTTTTTAAATTTTTTGGTAAACCTTTATTGTTACATGAATCAGTTACATACACAAGTCTATTGACCATCACGGTCGGCCAGCAAGACAAAAGTGGGCAAATTGAGCAATGCAAGTCACAAGCAGTACAAAAGTACGCCCCCCAGGATCTATAATGCAACTCAGGAAAGCATATCACCAAAGTAATAACAGGATAAAAGAAGGTTTCTTTTTTTTAAAATTAAAGAAAAGCAGGATCCGATGCCGCACAGTGAAGCCATCTCTATTCAAGGGTGTCACGTAAAACAGGATATTCACAGTCAGGGCCACCGAAGGCAGGGCGTCGGCGCCAGTACACATATTCAGGATATACGAAAAACAGAACAAGTCCCTCACCTAAACAGTGGCTGCCCGCTGTACCGCATTGCATTAATAAGACAACCACCCCTAATATTGAACCCATAAAATGCACGGTGAGTTACCCCTAATCAGTATCCGAGGAAAGGAGAAGCATGAGAAAAAGATGCAGAAAGCCAAGAATTACAAAAAGAAAAAAGGCCATAGAAACAGAAATAACAAAAATCCCATCCCCCATCCCCCCACCCTGCACCCCTGCATACGGCTACGGCCTACCCCCCTAGCAGCGTGCCTGTCGCCCATGTCTAAACCCGAAATATAGAAGGGAGAAGAGTGAAAGAGAAAAAGTGACAATATTCCACACGAGAGTAAAAGAAAAAGGATTAAAGGAAAAAGACTAACTAGAACCCCACGATAGGAGAAAGAAGACATGGGGGGTCCCCAGTACAGGTCCCCGCCCCCCCCCCCGCCGCCCATTGGCAGTTTAATGATACCGGAGTAGTAACAAAGCATCAAGGACACCATCTTAAACAGAACAGCAGTCAACGCTCAGCTCCTCCATGTACCCGGCCAGACAGAAAATCACCCCGCGTTAGTACAAGAGAGACCAAGTCACTAATGAGTCACGTAAACCCACTCAGCCCAATCAAACAACTCGTTCCAGGCAGTATATTGCAGAATCAGGCAATCATGGTGGAAAGCAAGCCAGTCCGAAGAGAAGCCGGAAGTCCTGCAGTGCCTCAGAATAGTGTACACTGGGATGCCATCCGCCGCCATTTGATCGTTCACTGTCAGGGGAACAGAATATTGCGCAGGAAGAATAGTAATCTCGCAGTGTCTGGGTCCCATAGCGCGACACTGGGAGAGAGATAGAAGCACAACTGGTGAATTTCCCGAGGAAACCATGTATCCATGGGGCCGGGTGACAATGTAGCAATCCACTGGAGACAAGCTGGGAATTCCCCACATACAATCATTCACCTCTCAGCCATCGATAAAGCTGCCTCAGCTCTCCACAAAAGTGTCTGCGCGGTTAAACATGTCAGGAGCCACACAAACAAAGTCTCTCAAAGGCGTGAATGGCTTCGGGTTCTCTCTCCATTTTACAAGCGTTAAGAGCAGCCCCGTAGTGAACAGCATGCCGGGGGTATTCGATCTCCCCCCGCGGCCTCCAGTGCGCACAGCCGCCGCCATATTCGGGCTAGGCCTGTCGAAGTACCACTTCCAAAGGACGAGCGCCGCTCAGTCAAACACTAGAGCCGCCAGCCCTCAATGTAGTAAAAAGTCACAGCGCAATCAATACCTCCACATTGCACAGACGTATGAATGCCATCCCCACTTCTCCGCTGACAGTACCATGCGAGCCCCCTTAATCGAAGGAAGCGCAGCAATCACTTCGTGCCGCAACCAGAGTCGGTCAGCTAGGGCGCGGATATGAGGCCATCACGCTGACCAAACAAAGTTCCAGTGGGGAGGCAAATGGCAAAATTCGGGTCCCCATCGCCATCCGGGAGCAGTCGGGGGGAGGGAGAATGATGGGGTTTCCCTCGTCTACTGGGCTTAAAAAAATGAGCGCTGGAAGCACTTTCACGGAGGTGGACTGACCTTCCACGGCGGCCGACCGGCAACTTCCGGGTCTGTGTGGCCGTTGTTGTTGTATTCTCGAACGGCCGCGGCATCACGCGGGGTCCCGGCTTTGAAGCACGTATAGGCCACAGCTTTCGGGGGTCCATATCTCCGGCAACGGGGCTCGAAAATCCCTCGGGGTCGGACACAGCTGCACCCCACCCCTTCCAACAATCAGGGATACCGGAGCCGTGCAGGAAAGCGGAGTGGATCGGGCGGCGGGGGAAGAAGGCCGACGGAGCCGGGAGCCCGGGCGACCATCTTGGCCGCCGGCCTGGCTCCGCCCCCCGACTAAAACATATTTAACTTTATTTTCACAGAGCACTAAAAGACAAAAAAGCATCAACTAAAGAAACAAATATCTACTTTCAAAGTCAACACATCGATAATTGGTAAGTACATAAGTAAAGTAGAAATAGAATAAATTAATTCTATTTTATAAAAACATTTTCTAATTATGTTTAATACATATTTCCTAGATTAAAGAAATTCACTTCTCAAAAAGGGAAAATTTTGTTATGCTAAATGGGGTATACTTATACCCAAGAGAAACAAAAAGACCTTAAAGTAAACTGGAAATGTACAAAGTATTACTCTAACAAATGTTATGGGCGAGCAACAACTAGAGAAACTAGTGTCATAAATACAACAGAACACAACCATCCACCTAACATTTCTGAAATAGAGGTTAGATCTACTCTAGAAAACATTAAAGAATTAAGTAGCACCTCTGATTTACCAACAACTGTAATAACAATAGCTAGAAAAAAAAATCCACAAGGCCTACAATACCAACACCTAAAACCTTTTAAGAGGTAATAATTCCACCTGAGCTTACCATAACCCACAATGATGAACCTTTTATCTTCTACGACAATAATAACAAAGATAAAAGGATAATAATTTTTGCAACAGTAAACAATATTAGAAAATTAAAAGAAAGCCAAACATGGATGATGGATGGCACATTTAGCATATGCCCTAAACCATTCTATCAACTATGTACTATACATGGACAATACCATAATACTTGCATACCTTTTATTTCTTGTTTATTACCAAACAAACAAGCTTCAACGTATGCAGAAATTTAAAATAAAATAGAAAAAAAAAACACAGACCACTTTCCCCTAAAAATAATAATCGACTTCGAACAGGCCATGATACAGTCCATCCTGAAAATATACCCTCACCCATCCATACAAGGATGTTACTTTCACTTCAACCAATGTCTATGGAGATACTTACAAAAATCAACACTTAGGGGCACATTATGATCAAGGATTTTCCGCATCCTCCGGGCCGGCGGAAGCCACCACCGGCCCGGCGGATGCGGAAAATCCTCTGCGGACCCACCAAAGATCCACTGCCAAATTAGGATGGCTGGTGGGTCCTGGTTTAGGTCCGCTGCTTTTCCGCCGCGGTTGGCTTACAACCGCGGCGGAAAAGGCCTAATATGGTGGCGGTGTCTCTCAGACACCGCCAGCCATATTAGGATGTCTGAATTTCACTGCCTTTACACGGCGGCATGTCCGCCGTGCAAAGGCATACGGATTCTTGTTTGGGGGCCCGTTGCGGGCCCCCAGGGGTGAAGGGGGGGTGGGGCGTACACATGGGGTGTACCTATGGTACCCCCTGCATTTGGTGCACAGAGCGGCAGGCAGTGGAGTGGTGTGGCTCACTGGTTAGAGGCGGCAGACCCAGAAGCAGAGAACGGCCCGGGACCAGGGTTCAATCCCCGACGCGGCAGGGTCGTGGACCAGGATCAATGGACTCGATAATACTCTCTTCGGTGCCTACTCTAACCTGGGATCACACTCGGCAACTCTGGGCATTAAGCTTGCCTCATCTCTGCAATGGCCCCCCACAGGCGCCGGGGATGCCTGGCTTCACCTTGGAGATACCCAGAAGGGACTATCTCACAGGGAAAGCCAGGACGGGTTCCCCAGCGGTCTTCAGCACCAGGACGCTCACGGGCAACAGTGCGCTTTACAAGTCCCACACATTTACATTTACATTTACCGCGCGATGCCTGCCGCTTTGTGCATGCAAAAGCACAGCTTTCATTTTTTACATTGCGGCGGGTGCTGCTTGAAGCAGCACCCGCCGCAATGTTAAAAATAGAGGATGTGACCGCCATGGTGGCGGTCACATCCTAATTGCACAGGAGGGAACTCCGCAGGCCATACGGAGGTTCCCTCCTCATCTATGGTCGCGGACGGACTCAAGTCCGTCCGCGATCATAATGAGCCCCTAAGTGTTGAATATGCAACCAATATAACATTTGCATATCAAATCAAACACATAATAGCACTAGAATACGTGCCAATAACAGACGTGGCTGAGCACTAAAACATTTTAATTGAAAGTGCATACTACACTAAAAACGAACAAAAACTAGCCCCCCTTCTAGATTATTGCGAGGACAACTGGGTGGGGAGATTACACAGGTCAGGCCACAGACGACAACCTAGATTCCAAATACCTTGGTGGAATGTATATCTCCCAACATTAAATCAAGAAGCCAAAACAAACAATGCAGTTGAGGGTTGGCATAATGCCTTCCTAGCTTCAACAGGCCGTACAACTCCTACACTACACAAGTTGCTAATGGCAATACAAAAAGAACAACGTTTTCAAGAATTAAGAATGGAGCAATCAGTCTTACAATTAAAACCAAAATTATCAAGACAAACAGCCCAAATGTACCAATATTTACAACAACATGTACAACTTTATCCTACAACAAAAGGATTAGAATACTTGCAAATAATTGCCAAAACACTAATCTAACAATAGAAACTCTATCCAATTAAAATTAAATAAAATAATCCTACCATATCAACAAACACATTTCCGTTACAAAATGCAAGTATTTATTTTGTCTACTTATTTTTGAAATTTAAATAAATTTTAAATAATTAGACAAAAAAACAGCATAAAAACAGTACATTCCCCACCCACAAGAAAAATAAGATAAAACTACTTACCTTGCACTGCAATTGAAATACCAAATCCAAGTGATGGAAAATAATCCACATCCAATTAAATGTTCAATTAAAATAAAAAGCCCAAGAAAATGTAAAAATACAACTGTGCCAAATCCATCGAAATTCCGTAAAAAATCGGCAAACTTAAATCCATTTAAAACCCAAAAACGTGTAAAAAATTAAAAAACGCTCCAGGAAACCCGAATAATAAAGGAAGTGTAAAAAAAGTTTTACTTTAAACAAGTAAAATACACTTCCTTTAGTTAAAAAAACGGAATACTTCCGTAAACGCAAACGCTGTAACCAAACACCTGTAAAAGAAAATCAACACTCCCACCCTCACAAAATATAAAAATATACATTAGTCACTAACAATAAATAGATATTTAACACTAAAACGAAATATACCCAAAACAAACAACTCAAACAAGGCCTAATTACATGCAAACGACAATAACACTTAAAACGTAAATAACTAACTACAAACATCAAAACTCCTAAAACCCTAGTCCACACACCACAAATAACAAACTACTACCTTCAAAACATACTTACAATACTTACATTTAAAGATTAGAACTCTTACCTTCTCAGACGCGAAGTAGCTGCCAACCGCGAACTTGAATCTTCCCAAATGACCCAAAAAGACTAAGAGCGGTTACAAAATAGAACACCCAAATAATAATGACAACATAAAAATTGTTAAATATATGACTAAATATTTTATTTAACAAAACAAAAATTAGTTCAACATTACAAAACTTGTATTTTTTTATGTGCATTTTTATGCTTATGTATTATAAACAATATTATAATGTGTAAAAATTGTAAAATTTTAAAATTAAATGTTATTAAAATATAATATTTAATATTATAATTATAAATATATATGTTTGTAAAAAATGTTAACAAATGTATACTTTTAATGTACTTTTTATATACAATTTGAAACATATTAATATTAATTTGCCACTTTTATTTCTAGTAATATTAATATTAATATTACTAGAAATAAAAGTGGCATTATAATACAAATTATTTTTTTGAAATATTATATACAATATTAGTATCAATATATTATGTAAATGTTATCATTTAAAAATGGATCGACATTTATAACATATCTCCCACAAAAAATATTATATTAATAATATTATAAAATGTACAGTACTAAATATTTTGAAATGTGAAATATAAAACTGTTTTTAACAGTATGTGCAAAATATATTATGTTAAATTTATGTTTTTTGTACCGTATTTTTTCAATATACCTATTATTTACTTTACTCAACAACTAAAAAAATACATTTTATTTGTGTGTGAAAATAAAAAATGTCAAAAACTTATACATTTACACTTTCATTTTTAAAAATGATCTACTTACAATTATTTATTCTCTAAATAATAAAAATAAAAAAACAATATGAAAAACTGTGCATGGTGTTTTTACTTACTGTAAATTTAAAAAAATGTACCCATTTCTCTAAATGTATTTTTTCAGAAAATAATCCCACTACAATGTACTGTAAATTCTAGTAGATGCTGGACACTGAACCTATTTAATTTACTATTCCAACTCCAATCTACATTTAATGAAGGTAAGTGCTGGACACTGAACCTATTTTATTTACTATTCCAACTTCAATCTACATTTAATTAGGGTAGATGCTGGACACTGAACCTAATTAATTTACTATTCCAACTCCAATCTACATTTAATTAGGGTAGGTGCTGGACTCTGAACCTATTTAATTTACTATTCCAACTCCAATCTACATTTAATTAGGGTAGGTGCTAGACACTGAACCTAATTAATTTACTATTCAAACTCCAATTTACATTTAATTAAGATAGGTGCTGGACACTAAAACTATTTAATTTACTATTCCAACTCCAATCTACATTTAATTATGGTAGGTGCTGCACACTGAAACTATTTAATTTACTATTCCGACTCCAATCCACATTAGGGTAGGTGCTGGATACTGAAACTATTTAATTTACTATTACAACTCCAATCTACATTTAATTAGGGTAGGTGCAGGACACTGAACCTAATTAATTTACAATTCCAACTCCAATTTACATTTAATTAAGATAGGTTCTGGACACTAAAACTATTTAATTTACTATTCCAACTCCAATCTACATTTAATTAAGATAGGTGCTGGACACTAAAACTATTTAATTTACTATTCCAACTCCAATCTACATTTA
Source organism: Lissotriton vulgaris (assembly GCF_964263255.1). Lineage (NCBI taxonomy): Eukaryota > Metazoa > Chordata > Amphibia > Caudata > Salamandridae > Lissotriton > Lissotriton vulgaris. The sequence continues at coordinate 17,729 of NW_028250822.1, read as the reverse complement.
ATTATGGTAGTGCTGGACACTGAAACTATTTAATTTACTATTCCAACTCCAATCTACATTTAATTAGGGAAGGTGCTGGACACTAAAACTATTTAATTTACTATTCCACCTCCAATCTACATTTAATTAGGGTAGGTGCTGGACACTGAAACTATATAATTTACTACTCCAACTCCAATCTACATGTAATTAGGGTAGGTGCTGGACACTGAACCTAATTAATTTCCTATTCCAGCCCCAATCTACATTTAATGAAGGTAGGTGCTGGACACCGAACCTATTTTATTTACTATTTCAACTCCAATCTACATTTAATGAGAGTAGTTGCTGGACACTTAACCTAATTAATTTACTATTCCAACTCCAATCCACTTTTAATTAGGGTAGGTGCTGGACACTGAAACTATTTAATTTACTATTCCAACTCCAATCTACATTTAATTAGGGTAGGTGCAGGACACTTAACCTAATTAATTTACTATTTCAACTCCAATCTACATTTAAATAGGGTAGATGCTGGACACTGAACCTAATTAATGTACTATTCCAACTCCAATCTACATTTAATTAGGTAGGTGGTGGACACTAAAACTACTTAATTTACTATTCCAACTCCAATTTACATTTAATTAGGGTAGGTGCTGGACACTGAACCTAATTAATTTACTATTACAACTCCAATCTACATTTAATTAGGGTAGGTGCTGGACACTGAACTTAATTAATTTACTATTCCAACTCCAATCTACATTTAATTAGGGTAGGTGCTGGACTCTGAACCTATTTAATTTACTATTCCAACTCCAATATACATTTAATTAGGGTAGGTGCAAGACACTGAACCTAATTAATTTACTATTCCAACTCCAATTTACATTTAATTAAGATAGGTGCTGGACACTAAAACTATTTAATTTACTATTCCAACTCCAATCTACATTTAATTATGGTAGGTGCTGCACACTGAAACTATTTAATTTACTATTCCAACTCCAATCCACATTAGGGTAGGTGCTGGACACTGAAACTATTTAATTTACTATTCCAACTCCAATCTACATTTAATTAAGGTAGGTGCAGGACACTGAACCTAATTAATTTACAATTCCAACTCCAATTTACATTTAATTAGGATAGGTGCTGGACACTAAAACTATTTAATTTACTATTCCAACTCCAATCTACATTTAATTAAGATAGGTGCTGGACACTAAAACTATGTATTTACTATTCCAACTCCAATCTACATTTAATTATGGTAGGTGCTGGACAATGAAACTATTTAATTTACTATTCCAACTCCAAGCTACATTTAATTAGGGTAGGTGCTGGACACTGAAACTATTTAATGTACTATTCCAACTCAAATCTACATTTAATTAGGGTAGGTGCTGGACACTGAACCTAATTAATTTACTATTCCAACTCCAATCTACATTTAATTAGGGTAGATGCTGGACACTGAACTTAATTAATTTACTATTCCAACTCCAATCTACATTTAATTAGGGTAGGTGCTGGACACTGAAACTATATAATTTACTACTCCAACTCCAATCTACATGTAATTAGGGTAGGTGCTGGACACTGGACCTAATTAATTTCCTATTCCAACCCCAATCTACATTTAATGGAGGTAGGTGCTGGACACTGAACCTATTTTATTTACTATTCCAACTCCAATCTACATTTAATGAGAGTAGTTGCTGGACACTTAACCTAATTAATTTACTATTCCAACTCCAATACACTTTTAATTAGGGTAGGTGCTGGACACTGAAACTATTTAATTTACTATTCCAACTCCAATCTACATTTAATTAGGGTAGGTGCAGGACATTTAACCTAATTAATTTACTATTTCAACTCCAATCTACATTTAAATAGGGTAGATGCTGGACACTGAACCTAATTAATGTACTATTCCAACTCCAATCTACATTTAATTAGGTAGGTGGTGGACACTAAAACTACTTAATTTACTATTCCAACTCCAATCTACATTTAATTAGGGTAGGTGCTGGACACTGAACCTAATTAATTTACTATACCAACTCCAATCTACATTTAATTAGGGTAGGTGCTGGACACTGAACTTAATTAATTTACTATTTCAACTCCAATCTACATTTAATTTGGGTAGTTGCTGGACACTAAAACTATTTAATTTACTATTCCAACTCCAATCTACATTTAATTATGGTAGGTGCTGCACACTGAAACTATTTAATTTACTATTCCAACTCCAATCCACATTAGGGTAGGTGCTGGACACTGAAAGTATTTAATTTACGATTACAACTCCAATCTACATTTAATTAGGGTAGGTGCAGGACACTGAACCTAATTAATTTACAATTCCAACTCCAATTTACATTTAATTAAGATAGGTGCTGGACACTAAAACTATTTAATTTACTATTCCAACTCCAATCTACATTTAATTAAGATAGGTGCTGGACACTAAAACTATTTAATTTACTATTCCCACTCCAATCTACATTTAATTATGGTAGTGCTGGACACTGAAACTATTTAATTTACTATTCCAACTCCAATCTACATTTAATTAGGGTAGGTGCTGGACACTGAAACTATTTAATGTACTATTCCAACTCAAATCTACATTTAATTAGGGTAGGTGCTGGACACTGAACCTAATTAATTTACTATTCCAACTCCAATCTACATTTAATTAGGGTAGATGCTGGACACTGAACTTAATTAATTTACTATTCCAACTCCAATCTACATTTAATTAGGGTAGGTGCTGGACACTAAAACTATTTAATTTACTATTCCACCTCCAATCTACATTTAATTAGGGTAGGTGCTGGACACTGAAACTATATAATTTACTACTCCAACTCCAAACTACATGTAATTAGGGTAGGTGCTGGACACTGAACCTAATTAATTCACTATTCCAACTCCAATCTACATTTAATTAGGGTAGTTGCTGGACACTAAAACTATTTAATTTACTATTCCAACTCCAATCTACATTTAATTAGGGTAGGTGCTGGACACTAAAACTATTTCATTTACTATTCCAACTCCAATCTACTTTTTATTAAGGTAGGTGCTGGACACTAAAACTATTTAATTTACTATTCCAACTCCAATCTACATTTAATTAGCATACATACAGGACACTGAACCTATTTAATTTCTTAACCACTACCCACCCTTATCCCCTATTAAAACAAGAACTCACTTCTAAAAATGTATATAATTTTAATAAAATATCTTTTTAATTTCCTATTTACATTACACATTTGTATTAAAATGTAATATTTATAAAATACTTTAAATTTAAATTTTAAATGTACTACCTAAAATAAATATTTTTATATTAAATACATTTTTTTTTACTTTTCACCACACTTATCCACTATAAACACACCATAACAATATAAAATGTATTTACAAATTTAAAACATTTGAAATTTCAATTTCATTTTTACATTTAAATGCAAAATTTCCTTTAGAAATGTTTTAAAAATGTGAAAAAGTTATGCTCTATAAAATATAAATAACACTTAAAATGTCTTACTATAAATTTTTTAATTTTAATAATAAAGTTTCAAATTCATGATTTTTTTTAAAAAAAATTATACATATTTTAAAACACTCCCCACCTTTATCCCCTAAAACCCAACATCCCACTCCTAAAATTATTTGCAAATTTTCAAAAATATAATTTTAAATTTCATATTTACATTTACAATATTCGAAAATATATTTATAAATTTCATATTTACATTTCAAATTTGTAATAATTTTTTTTCTTAAATTTATAATTTCAAATTTAAATTTCAAAAAAATACATTACAATAAAATTTATATTTTAAAAAACACTCCCCACGCTTATCCCCTATTAACCCAACATCCCGCACCTAAAATTATTTACAATTTTTCAATAAAATAATTTAAAATTTCACATTTACATTTAAAATTTTCTAGAATATATTTTTAAATGTCATATTTACATTTAAATTTTATAATAAAATTTATTTTTAAAATAAAAATACAATTTTCAAAATTAAATTTGACTAAAATACATTACTAATAAATGTATATTTTTTAAAACACTCCCCACCCTTATCCCCTATTAACCCAACATCCCGCTCCTAAAATTAATTACTATTTATTAAATTAAAATTTCATTTTCAAATGTAAATTTATATTTCATTTTACAAAAATATATTCATTAAAAAATACAATTTTTTTATCTGAAATTTATATTTATATTACAAAAATTACATTACTATTTACATTTTTTAAAACACTCCCCGCCCTTATCCCCTATAAACCCAACATCCCGCTCCTAAAAAATATCTAAGATTTTTAAATAATTAATATTTATTCCTATTATGTAAACATTTATATCTATTAAAAATAACATAAATATAATACATCATATAACAATATTTTAACATTTCGATATTTACAACTTCGATATTTCTTACTTCGACATTATTTACATCGATATTACATACAATGACACAAAACGATATTTTTAACTTCGATATGTAAAACATCGATATTATTTACCTGTGATATTTAGAACTCAATATTTCTGTACCTCGACATTAAAACCCGATTTTTTGACTGTGTACCGAATTTTCAAAATTCAAATCATTGCAGAAATCATACAGAGTGGATTTTGCAGAAAGAGACATTGAGAATATGAATACTGCAGGAAGGTTGTTGCAAATGAAAGAGCTAATTGTGCTGTTGCGAAGATGGGGAGATGTAAATAAATGGAGACTTAAGTGGGCAAAGAAGAAGGAAGAAAATAGTGACAAATCCACATTAGCTTTTCCGGTTAGGGAAAAGGAGGCAGTAACAACTGAGTTTCCTATGAGAGAGATACCTGGAGGAGGGTATGTACATGTTCCTTGGAGCAGACAGGATATATTGTCATTTACTAATGATTTCCCAAGATTGAGAGAGAAACCGGTAGAATGGTATCGACAAGTAGACAGATTTGTGAAAGTGTCAAAAGTTCTATGGATTGATTTAGATGGATTGTTTGACATAGTAGTGCCAGCAGATTTATGGACAGAATGTAAAATAGCTATAGATTGGCCAAGGGAAGAATTTGCCAGAGACAAAGTCACAGGAGCTCCGTCACCAGATGTAATGCGGAAATATGAACAAGTAATAGTATGGTTGAAAAATAAATACCTCCAAAAGAAACTGATTGGGTAAAAATAGACAGGACCACACAGGAACCAAAAGAATCTGTACATTCATTTTATGAAAGATTGTTGTTAGTTTTCAAACAGTATAGTGGTTATGAAGAACTAAATGAGAAAGATATGAGCCACTTTATATACAGATTTGTGTATGGATTAAGACCAGAAATTGGAGACATGATTCGGCACAACATGATAGGTTGGCAGTCAGGTACTGTGGATGATGTTTTGAGAAAAGCAAAATATTGCAGTGAAGAGATTGATGCAAAACAGAAAGCCATGTGGGCACAAGTAAAGGTAGCAGAACAGCAAATGGTGCAAATGGAAAGTAAGAATGTAGGGAATCAAGGAAATTTTAAAGGTAAACCAAAGTTAGTAGGAAACATAGATGAACTAAAGAAGAAGCATCCTTGTTTTAATTGCGGCAAGTTAGGGCACTGGAAGAAAGAGTGTAAATGTCCGCCAAGAGCTAATGTAGAAAATAATTCATTGAATTTGCAGGTGCAGTTTGAGGTAAATCCACAACAGCAACAACAGCAGATAGCAAATCAGCAAAGTCAGGTGCCACAACCACCACTGCCAAACAGTGTAAACCAGCAGAGATACAGTGCAGAGACAGGATTCAGCGGAGGTGAACAGGTAAAAAGACTGCAAAGAGTGAATGCGTGTCTACAGTATTGGTTACAAGAAGAAGGTGGCAGTGAGTCGGATGAAAGTTTATGACGGTGCCTTAGAGAGGGAAAGAGAGTGTGCTTGGAGCCACTCTTAAGGTAGATCAGTCTGGTCCATTTGTAAACGGAAAGGTGAATGATGTGGAAATAACTTTACTAGTGGACACTGGTGCTACCAGTTCTACTGTTAGATCAGTGGAAATTCAAAATCTTCCTCTCTCGGGAGAGAGCATCCAAGTTGTAGGTGTAGCAAATAGACAGATACAAACCCCTTTGACAGAACCAGTTGAAGTAGACATTGGAAATTACAAAGATATGCATCGATTTGTGGTGTGTAATAGTAGTCCTGTTAATTTGTTAGGTAGAGATATACTGTGTAAAATGAATTGTGCCATATATTGTTCACCAGATGGCATAGAATTGCAAACCCCAGATGAAGACAGTCTGTATAAAATGACAATGCTTATGATTGAGGCAGAGCAGAGCAAATTATTTCCTGTTTTTGATGGAGAAAAGATTCCTGTTGAATTGAAAGAAGTAGTGAAAGAGGAAGTATGGGATTTTACTGGAAAATATATAGGATTGATGAAAGGTGTTGATCCTGAAAAAGTTACAGTGAAAGAAGGTGCAAGTTACCCAAATATACCTCAGTATAAGATGACTGCAGAAATAATTGAGAGAATCACTCCAGTGATTGACAAAATGATTAAGCAAGGAATTATTAGAGAAATAGAAAGGAGCCCTTGTAATTCACCGATCATGGGATTGAAAAAGCCAAACGGACTGTTTAGAATTGTTTACGACCTTAGAAAGATTAATAAAATTGTTGTCCCATGTTTCCCGATTGTTCTGAATCCAGCAGTGATTTTGTATCAAATTCCTCATGATGCAGAATGGTACACAGTAATTGACCTGTGTAATGCTTTCTTTACTGTCCCATAACATTCAGAAAGCCAGCCAATTTGTGCGTTCCGATTCCAGAATCGTATTCTAGCATGGTGTAGAATTTCACATGGGTACACTGAGAGTCCATCGAATTTTAACCAGTTGCTAAAGAAATCATTAGAAAGTTTGAACATGCCTGGAGAGTCTGTATAAGTACAATACATAGATGATCTTTTGATTGCATCAACCACAAAAGATGCAGGTGTAACTGACACAGTAGCACTGTTGAATCATTTGGGAGAAGAGGGACATAAAGTGTCTCCATCAAAATTGCAGTTTTGCCAGAAAGAAGTACAATATTTAGGCCATGAGATTGCAAAAGGAATCAGACAAGTCACGATAGAAAGAATCAGAATGATACAAGGAATGCAACCACCTAAAACTCAAAGACAAGTGAGAATGTTCCTGGGAATGGTAGGTTATTGTAGACAGTGGATTAGTGGATTTTCATTGATTGCAAAACCATTACAGAGATTGACAAAAGCAGACATCAGAGACCCAATAGTTTTGATTAAAACTGAAATGGAAGCATTTGAACAGCTGAAAACAAAATTGTGTGAAGCACCAGCATTGGGAATGCCCGATTATGAAAAAAGAGTTTGAATTGTACTGCAGTGAGCGAGAAGGATGTGTATTGTCAGTAGTAATTCAGAGACATGGAAAAATGAGAAAACCAATTGCGTATTTCTCAGCTGTTTTCGATCCTGTTGCAAAGGCTTTGCCAGGATGTCGGAAAGCAGTAGCAGCAACCAGTGTAAGTCTGGAGCAATGTGAAGGAATTGTGATGGGATTTCCTGTGAGGGTGTATGTACCTCATTCAGTGGAGATTCTCCTCACAAGAGCAAAAACACAATATATGACCAACAGCAGAATGACTCGTTATGAAAAAGTAATTTTGGGAGCTGAAAATGTGACAATTGCCAGATGTGTGAATGTTAATCCTTCTACACTATTACCTGATACTATTGAAGCAGAGGTGAAAGGTGAACTTGACCATAAATGTCTGGATGTTCTTGAGTATTGCACAAAACCCAGGCCAGACATTAAGGATGAACCATTACCTGAATCAGATTATGTGATGTTTGTTGATGGATCGTGTCTGAGAACAGAGAGTGGCATTTTGAGTGCTTCTTATGCCATTTGTACAGTAGAAGAAGTGTTGGAAGCCTCTTGTCTGAAAGGAATTCATTCTGCTCAAGTAGCGGAGTTGATTGCTTTGATACGAGCATGTGAACTGGGCGGTGAGTGAGCAGTGGCAGGGCTCACAGCTGCTTTGCGCGCTGATATTGTGTTTTAACTGTGGTCACGTAGTGTTTTATTACGGACTGTGCTGCACAGCATACTTTATTTTAAACTGTTCATCTGTGTGAATAGCGGCTGCACTTTTAGCGGTGTTTCCGCTGGAGTCAAGTCCTTAGTGGGCTGAGGCTTCGTGAATTCCCCCCCGGATTCCCCGACTCACCGGACGCATTGGGGTGCCTGTCTTGTCTTCCCTCCTCCACGCCTCGGTCCGACAGGGTGGCTAGCACCGTTGAGCGGAGGGCGTGGAGGTGAGAGACAGTCACTTCCGCTTCCGCCTGCGAGTGACCGGTTAGCGGTCTAGTCGCGGTGAGGCAGACGGGCTGAGGGCTTTAAAAGGAATCCAGAGACGTGGGACGAGTGGCGGTGAGTGAGCAGTGGCAGGGCTCACAGCTGCTTTGCGCGCTGATATTGTGTTTTAACTGTGGTCACGTAGTGTTTTATTACGGACTGTGCTGCACAGCATACTTTATTTTAAACTGTTCATCTGTGTGAATAGCGGCTGCACTTTTAGCGGTGTTTCCGCTGGAGTCAAGTCCTTAGTGGGCTGAGGCTTCGTGAATTCCCCCCCCGGATTCCCCGACTCACCGGACGCATTGGGGGGCCTGTCTTGTCTTCCCTCCTCCACGCCTCGGTCCGACAGGGTGGCTAGCACCGTTGAGCGGAGGGCGTGGAGATGAGAGACAGTCACTTCCGCTTCCGCCTGCGAGTGACCGGTTAGCGGTCTAGTCGCGGTGAGGCAGACGGGCTGAGGGCTTTAAAAGGAGGATGTCATTTCGGAAGCGCAGCGGACGAGCGCAGCGGGCGCTACGAAGGCGCGCCGAAGTGTCGCCAAAGTCGAGCCCGTCTGCGCCCGTCCGCGGCCGACAGCGGGCTAGGGCGACAACCCCTGGCCGTAAGATCTATTGGGCTAAGGATCAACTTCTTGCCTTCCGTCCTCACACTGCATCCATATGCATGCACGGTATGTCGAGTGACGAAAGGGAATGTCCTCACTGTGGTTTCCGTTTCACTACCCTGTTGCGGGATACCACGGAGCAAGTACTTTCCTGTGGTCTCCTTAACGTAAGGTCACTACGCAAACACAGACTCGATGTCTTTGAGCTGCTTACAGATAAAAAGTTTGACCTATTGTTTCTTACGGAAACTTGGTTAGACCAGTTTTCTGACTCGGACATTATCGAGGCCACGCCGGAGAACTATTCTTGGGTTAGGCAGGATAGGCCAGAGGGGGTGGGAGGGGGGATTGCTATTATTTTTAGGAAAACTCTGGGCTGTTGCCTAGAGCGACTGCTGATCGTGGAGAGTGAGGCGGGAGTTTTCACGATTCAAATCAATTGGGGGCACGACGATCAAAGGATGTCTGGTATATCGGCCGCCAGGGGCTTGCACGAAGTTCAGGGAGAGCCTGCTAGAAAGCCTCATGGAGGCTACCCTACGCAGGGATAAATTCCTCCTATTAGGAGACCTGAACTTGCATTTAAACTGCCCAGAGGATACAGGGGTTAAGGATTTCTGTCGGGATATGCTAGCTCTTCAACTGGAATTGAAGCTATTGGAACCCACGCACCGCCAGGGACACCTTTTGGACCCGGTTTATGCTAACTGGGGAGGTGTGGAGGTGTCCAGAATAGAGCCTATCCCCTGGACAGACCACTTTCTGGTGGCATTCTCCATACAGAGCTCAAAAACCAACAAATCCAGTCAGGCACCCCCTAATTATCTTAGGAGGAAGTGGGCTAAATTCTCGGTGGAGGATTTTAATCAAGCTATAAGTAGGGAAGGTCAGCCTGGTGGTGAAGACATAGAAACGGCGGTCTCTAACCTGAATCAGCGCATCACTGAAGCGCTTGACCAGACAGCCCCACTCTGCCGCACATCCACATGTGCTCGGAAAGAACGATCAGCCCCATGGTTTAGTGGCGAGCTGAGGCTAACAAAGGCGGACTGTAGGCGAGCCGAAAGAGTTTGGAGGGTGTCTTATGACAATCAGGCTAGGGAACTGTTCTTGGAAAAAAGGCACCTTCACCATAGGCTGATTAAAAAGTCTAAGGCAACCTACTATGCAGGACAAATCCTGGGGGCGGAAAACTCGGCCAAAGAACTCTTCGGCATTTACAAGTCTCTGACCACGGTAAATTCACCTACAGAGCCGGAGAGTTGCTCAACAGAGTCATGTGACCGTATTGCCGAATATTTCTCTACTAAAGTCGAGAAGATATACTCGACTTTCCCTAATCCGCCGACAGGGATTGACTTTGAGGCAGCATTGGGGGACACGGAGACGGCAGGGCATCTTACAAACTTCCGCACCCCCCCTTTTGAGGATCTAGTAGTGGTGTGTCGTTCTGTCAAATCAGGGTCCCCGTGGGACCCGGTGTCACCCAAACGCTTGGCGGACAGCCTGGAAGTTCTGGAGCCTTATATGAGGCACGTCCTGGATACCTCTTTCGGATCGGGAAAGTTGCCTGAGGGGTGGAAACAGGCGGTGGTGCTCCCGCTCTGGAAGAAACCCCACTTAGGCTTCGAGGTATTAGAGAATCTGAGGCCCATCTCACTCCTGCCTTTTCTGTCCAAAGTGGCGGAAAAGGTGGTTAATACCCAAATTATGAAGCATGTGGAAGAGACGGGACTGCTCCACGCGATGCAGTTTGGCTTTAGGCCACGTCATTCTACTGAGTCCGCCCTCCTTATGGCTACGGAACATCTGAGAGAGGGTGTGGATGCAGGCCAAACTATGGCTTTGATCCTGTTGGACCTCAGCGCGGCGTTCGACACTGTAGCTCACAACATCTTGCTACAGTGTCTGAACAGAGGTGGCATCTCTGGCACCGCGCTGAGATGGATCCAGGACTTCCTCAAGGGGAGAAGCTTTCGAATTAGGCAAGGAGACTGCTATTCAAAGGGGGTTCCCCTGGGCCAAGGCGTCCCGCAGGGCTCGTCATTGAGCCCGACCCTTTTTAATATGTATGTTGCGCCTGTTGCCTCGATTGTGGAGAGTCATGGTCTCCAATTGGTTTCGTATGCCGACGATACGCAGCTGGTGATCTCCCTATCGCACGCGCCCTGTCTTGCTGCCGATGACTTCCGGTCGTGCATGAAAGATCTTGCCGAGTGGATGGCTATCAACTGTTTGAAGCTTAATGGCAGGAAGACAGAGGTGCTGGTGGTGGGGAGAGCCCAGTCTGCTTGGTCGTCGGCATGGTGGCCACCCTGTCTTGGACCAACCCCAACCCCCTGCCAAGAGGCACGCAATCTGGGGGTGTGGTTTGATGCGGGTCTTACTTTTGGCCCCCAGATCAACCGGGTGGTGGGAGTTTGTTTTGGGATTTTGAAGAAACTGAGAAAGGTCCTTGACTTACTCCCGATCGGTGCCCGTCAAACCCTGGTTCATGCTTTGGTGACAGCTAGGTCGGATTACGGGAACCTGCTGTACCTGGGGGCTCCAGAAAAAAGCATGGCACGCCTGCAAGTGCTGCAGAATGCAGCAGCACGTTTGATTCTCAGGCTGCCCAAAAGGGCGCCTTCTAAGGCGGCCCTCCAGAAGTTATACTGGCTCCCTGTGAGGAGAAGAGTGGAATACAAAGCCCTCTGCACCTGTCATCGAATCTTGAATGGCAGGGGACCCGACCCTCTGAATAAACTGATCAAAGTGTATCAACCAACACGAGCGCTTAGATCCGCAGGGGGCGGTCTACTGAGGATCCCTAGAGTTAAGAAAGCCCGCATGGGAGGTAGGTCCTTTAGATGCTTAGCGGCAAATAATTGGAACAAACTTCCAGCTGACCTGTGCCTGGAACCGGAGGAAGCTAGGTTCCGAGCGAAACTTAAAACATTCCTTTATACTATATAATTGTCCGCTCAGTTTTTGTGCTCCCTGTACGCTGCCTCTCCCACTTTTAGCGCGTGGACACGCCGGTGTGCGTAACGCAGCGCTTTATAAATGTCCCAATAATAATAATAATAATAATAAAGAGGTGAAAGTAACCATAGTGACTGATAGTCAATATGGTTATGGAGTTGTTCATGATTATGGACAACTCTGGTCTCAAAGAGGTTATTTAACTTCTTTGGGAACACCAATTCGGAATGCTGAATTTGTGAAAACACTGATTGATGTAATTCAGCTTCCTAAAAGAATAGCTGTAGTAAAGTGTACAGCACACAAAAAGAAAGAAGATTATATTTCTCGAGGAAATAATTACGCGGATGCTATTGCAAAGCATTGTGCGAAAAATCTAATTTGGATCAATCGAGATAAACTGAAAGAACATGTTCCGAGTCCTTTGATGCTAACCACTGTAGTTGAGACATGGCAGGAAGTGAAGCAGATGCAGGAAGAGGCAGAACCAGAAGAAAAAGATGTTTGGCTAAAGGCAGGATGTATGAGAGAGAAAAAGATGAAATTTGGGTTTACAAAGATGAAAGACCAGTAATGCCCGATAGCATGATTTCAGACATGGTTCAAATGTACCATGGTCAAGCCTATATTGAAAGAGATGCCATGATTCGTCTTTTCAGACAAACTTGGTATAATCCCAAATTTAGGATGATTGCTAAACATTTGTGCCAAAGGTGTCTAATATGCCAACAATTTAATCCAAACAGAAGAACCGTTGTGAGTTTGGGTACCATAGGACGGGAGGGTGGTCCATTTACAAGGATTCAAATGGATTTTGTGGAATTGTCCCCATGCAACAGGCTTAGATATGTTCTTGTGATAATCTGTTTGTTCTCCCGATGGGTGGAAGCATTCTCCACAAGGAGGAATGATGGAATAACTGTTGCCAAATTGCTTTTACGAGAGATAATAACGCGTTTTGGATTCCCAGTATCAATTGAATCAGATCGCGGGTCACATTTTCAAAATGAATTGATGCAGATGATCTGTGAAGCTCTGGATATTCGCCAGAAGCTGCATTGTGCCTATAGACCTGAGGCTTCAGGGGTGGTAGAGCAGGTTACTGAAACTATTAAAAACAGGATTACAAAGATGTGTTTGGCAACAGGACTTAAGTGGCCAGATGCTTTGCCACTTGTCCTAATGACATTGAGAAGTATTCCTGACAAGAAAACTGGATTAAGTCCACATGAGATTTTGATGGGCAGGGTAATGAGACAAGCCTATGTACCTGTTAATAAATTGCTGACGATAAATGATGATATCATATTGGACTACTGCAAAAATCTGTCTGATGTGGTAACTTCTGTGCTCCACCAGGTGGGAACTGAGTCAAATTCTAAAGAGAAAAATCCAGCTCATGATCTAGTCCCTGGAGACTGGGTTCGAGTGAAGGTACATCGCAGAAGAAACTGTTTGGTACCTCGGTGGCAGAAGCCACGACAGGTAATCTTGGTCAGTACTACTGCAGTCAAGTGTGCTGGAGTGAAGAGGTGGGTACATGCCAGCCACACCATCCGTGTGCCTGCACCTGAATACCCATACAACAGTAAAAGTAAAACTGACTCTGATTCTGAAGCTGAATCAGAAGAGACTCCAGATACTGAAGATCGACAGGAACGTCGACATCTGGAAGTATTAGAAGCCAGTTCTGTGTCTGAAGGTGAAGGTGAAAGGGAGATTGTGGAGATACCAGATTCCGAAGATCAATTTGAAGGTCGAGAATCTGTAAAGACAGACACCAGTAAAGACGCGAAAGCAAGTGAAGACAAGGTCATTGAAGAGGAGAAAGCTGAAGAGAAATCTGGAAACTCTGAAGGAAGGAACGGAAATCCTGAAACTGGGGAAGAGGAAGTGATTCACGAAAAGGATGAGATTCCAAGTACCAGTTATGAAGGTGTTCTTAACAGAGTAACAGAAAAGAAAGCTGAATCTGATGAAGATAAAGACATTGTAAAAATCATAATCAATGACACAGTTGAAGATACTGAAAGTGAAACTGAGGACTTATATAGTCCTACCACCAATTGCTGAAGTTAATAGTAGTCAAGAAAACTTGCACTGCCCAAAAGCAATTGGGAAAAGTAAGTAAAAGAAGTCAGCTTAAGAGAAAATTGATTGGTATTTAAAGTATATGATATTAAGTAAAAGCCTGTAGTCATGTGAGACGGATATTGTAAATATAGAAGAGGTTGGAGTTGACACAAGGTCGAAGAAAACTTGTTAGAGAAATAATTTATAATATAGATTAGAAAAGAATTGACACAAGGTCGAAGAAACTCTGTTAGTAAACTAATATTGTGGAATCTATAGGTGACACAAGGTCGAAGAAAAATTGTGTTAGGGAAAATGCCTACTAATAATCATAAAACAAAGTGTTCTATTTTTAGAAAAGGTGCAGATGTTGTTCCATTTGTATGGGATTATTGATAATATTATGGATAATTTTAGCTATTGTTATTCCTTTCCAGGAAAATTTAACAAAATTAAAATCAAATGTGAGTTTGAATAAGCCAAGTGAGAAGGTAGAAGTTCATGAGACTCATGTGTATAAACCAGAATTGCATCAGGATAGGTCTATCAGTAATTTCTAACAAAACACATTTTCAAAGCTATTGCTTGAGTCTATCAAAACTATGAATGTTGATGATTGCTATGTTTGTGTAAAATTGCCCTCATTGGTGTCAGAAGGTGTGACTTATCATCACCTTCCTCTTACATATGGAGTAACCTGTAGTGTGATTGCAAGTTTGTTTTATCAGGTTGGAAAATTGGAATACCATTATTCCAATGTAGATGAGATTTTTGCTAAATTAAGAATTGATAATTCATTGAACAAAAAGAGACCTGGAAAAGTTATGGGGGAGTATTTCTTAGAAGTGGAGGAATTGACTCTTGAGTATGCTTTTAAAGCATAATTTGACATGTAAATTGAGAACTGAGGAAAATACTTTTCTAGATATGGTTGAGGAGAGAAGAATTGCTTATAAAAGAAGTGAGAAAGTAAAACATGAAAAATCAAAGTATTGGACATTTAATGATGAAAATCTGGAGGATAAGAATGTGAATGTAGCCATAAACATAGATACACCAATGTTAGGGAAATTTTGTATAAGAAGAGACAACACTGTGTATGCCAATTATTTTGTGGGTGCAAGTCAATGTAAAGACACTTATAGAATTATAGGGGGTTGGGGATTTAAAGGAGGAAAGGATCCTGTTTTCCCGGGTGTTTATTTTATTTGTGGGAATAGAGCTTATTATAGGTACCTGACCATTGGTATGGAACTTGTTATGTGGGATTGGTCTTTCCTAAAATTTTCCATGTAGCTAGAGGTACTAATGGTAAACATGAGATAGGCAAAATTCTTAGTAGAAAAAGAAGAGAGAGTGTATTAGAAATAATAGGTGATGTTTTTGGAACACTGATACCAGCAGTGGGAATTTCATTCAATGCAAACAGAATCCGAAAATTGTCTACGATAGTTGATCGATTGTCAACAGATACTGCAGGAGGTTTTCTGATGGTTGATACTGAAATGGTTGCCATGAGAGCAATGGTAATGCAAAATCGACTTGCCCCTGATATAATTTTAGCAAAAGAGGGAGGAGTCTGTGGAATATTGAAAGTGCAACATTCTTGTACTTATATTCCAGATAAAAGCCACAATTTAGAAAGTTATATTACAAACATTACAAATTTACATAAAGAGATTGAACCACTGGAGGTTGGAGGTGTTCTTGAGAAATAAGGTAGAAGACTTACAGCAATTAAGCATTGGTTTCAGGAGATAGGTAGTTCAATTATAGGTAAAATATTAATTCCAATAACAATAATAGTAATAGTGATTTTCCTAATAAGATTATGTTGTATATGCAAAAGTAGAAGAGATTTTTAAAAAAAAAATAAAGAAGACAATTCAAGAGAGAAAAGAGAAAGAGAAAAGAATGAAATAGAGATGGAAGAAGTCAGAGAAAAGATTTTTAAAGAAATAAAGGAGAAGGATACTAGAGTATAGATATACTAATATGAAGAAATCGAAACATGTTCTGCTAAATTTTCCAAAATTTTGAAAAATGTTTGGTGATAGGATCACCAGATGAGGGAATTGATGGAGCGAGGCGGTGAAATCAAAAATTTTGTGCACCCCTCTCGAAATCAATGTTCCATAACGTTAATATTTTACTAATAGTGTGATGTGGTAAAATTAATCAACCATAGTATAAAGGTGCATACATGAACATATGGGAGTACTAATCTTGCTTGCATGATGCAATAACATTAACTAATATGTGTTTTTAATGTGATGTGAACTAATGCACAGCTTAATTATAAACAAACGCAATTTAAATGTGCTTATTGTACACGTTTTGTGCCAAAAAGTCGTCAGATATGTAAGTATAAATGCATATATGTGGCTTATTTGCTAGGTAACAACTAATAGGGAAATATTAGAATGGTGGGGGGTAAACAGAAGGGTTTCATTACCACAATTAACATGCATTTGTGTTTGTTTCTATGATAGTTCCAAAATGTGGCTCGTGAGGCCTATACAGAAAATGGCCACTCTGATTCACTGCGAGCGAGTATTGATCTGCGAATGTGCATCCCAAGCCTGCAAGCGCAAGTGAGCTGACTGTGCTTAGATGGGATGTTCAAGGACGCCTTGCCCCGGAACCTAAGATGGGTGCCAAGCATGGACGATGTAATGCTCAGAGTCTGAGAACTTTTCCCTATGTTTCAAGTGAAGGAAGCGCCTAGGCCACAAACTGTCTTAAACAAAGCCCCTTTATTTTTCTGCTGATTCATCGTGAAAAACATACTGTAATGATGAGGAAGTGCTCATCTACCCCAAATTTGTCCAATCAGAACTCGAGTTGGTGATGTTAGTTACTTTTAGATAGATTAAGTTAGAAAATAGTGTATAAAATCCCTTGATTTTGCTTAGAAGGGGTTGCTCTTTCGATTTCCTCTGGAGATGCTGCCGGACTGAAGATCGATTTCTGGATGTAAGACTTTGCTTACTGACTGTTTATTTTTCTTTGCAGGACTGTTAGGATAAGATGAGGGTGTTAGCTAGGGATGTTAGGAGAGAGTGAATTTGGAACTATCTGTTCTTTGTTAAACTTCTTACTGAACTTTTAAATTAATGTCTATTTCTGAGCTTAAAAAATAAATGATCATTTTGAAAATAAAGTTAAAGATTCTTATTGAATAAAGAAATAAATAAATGCCTAAATGTCGGACATACTAAAAGCTTTGAATAAAAATTAGATAAATGGAGAAGTAAAAGCTGGTCTTTGGTTTTTCCTACGCCTAGTTTTCGTTCTAGCAGATCCATTGCCATTATGGTGGTGTGTCTGAATAAAATGGTGTTTAAAATGAAACCATGGTAAATTGCTTTACATTGCAGGTGTAAATAAAATAGTTAAATAGGTTTAGACACTCCGCCAATGTTACAGTAGGACTCCTGGTTTGTTGGCCAAAACTGTGAAGCCGAATTAAATGAACAGAGTAAGTGTACAGTGTAATGGGCCCCACTGTTGAATGTGTGTGTTTTAAGGATTTGCGGAAATGGCCATTTTGATTTAGAATATATTTTTGGAGTCCCGCTGTAGCAATCTCACAGTATAATACCTCCACATGGTGGGCAGGGGCAGACACTTTGTATGCTGGCTCACTGATTCCCTCTGATCCCACATTGCTTC
>NW_028250821.1:0-52273 GCF_964263255.1 Lissotriton vulgaris | reverse complement strand
TCTTGCCTCCTACCGTAACTCTGTTTCTTCTTTCTGCACTTCTCTTTACTCTTTATGCACCCCTGTTGCTTCTTACATCACTTTCCATGCTTTTTTCCGCATCTGTCTTGCTTCTTTCCGTAGACCTGTTGTCTCTTTCTGCACTTCTCTTTCTGCACCCCTGTTGCTTCATTCTGCACTTTCCATGCTGTTTTCTGCATCTGTCTTGTTTCTTTCCTCAGACCTGTTGTCTCTTTCTGCACTTCTCTTTCCTCTTTCTGCACCCCTGTTGCTCCATTCTGCACTTTCCATGCTGTTTGCTGCATCTGTCTTGCTTCTTTCTGCACCCCTGTTCCCTTTTTAGCACTTCTCTTACCTCTTTCCGTACCTCTGTTGCCTCTTTCTTGCAATTCTCTTGGTCTTTCTGCACCCTTCTTGCCTCTTTCAGTACCTCTGTTACTTCTTTCTCAACTTCTCTTTCTTTTCTCTTTCGGCACCTGTCTCGTCTATTTCTGTACCCCTGTTCCCCCTTTCAGCACTTCTCTTGCCTCTTTCTGTACCTGTGTTGCCTCTTTCTTACAATCCTGTTGCTCTTTCTGTAGCCTTCTTGCCTCTTTCAGTACCTCTGTTACTTCTTTCTCACCTTCTCTTCCTTTTTACTGCATCTCTCTTGCTTCATTCTGTACCTCACTTGCCTCTTTCAGCACCCTTGCTGCTTTTTTCTGCAGATCACTTGCTTCTTTCTGCACCTCACTTGCCTCTTTCAGCACCTCTTTTCCTTTTTCTGTGGATCTCTAACCTCTTTCTGCACCCCTCTTTTCTTTTACTGCACCTCTTTTGCCTCTTTTTGCATCCTTGTTCCCTCTTTCTGCACCTTTCCTGCTTGTTTCTTCACCTCTCTTGCCTCTTTATGTACCTCTGTTGCCTCTTTTAGCACTTTTCTTGCCTTCTCTTGCCTCTTTCTGCACCCTTTGTGCCTCTTTCAGCACCTCTATTGCTTCTTTCTGCACTTCTCTTGCCTCTTTATGCACTTCTCTTGCTTCTTCCTGCCATCTCTTGCCTCAGTCTGCATCTCTCTTACCTCTTTCTGCACCACTGTTGCTTCTTTCTGCACCTTCCATGCCGCTTTCTACATTCTTTTTGTCTCTTTATGTACCTCGTTTGCCTGTTTCTGCAACTCCCTTGCCTCTTTCTACAGTTCTCCTGCCTCCTTATGTACCTCTGTAGCTTCTTTCTGCACTTCTCTTTCCTCTTTCTGCACCCCTGTTGCTTCATTCAGCATTTTCCCTGCTTCTTTCTGCATCTGTCTTGCTTCCTTCTGCACCCCTGTTGCCTCTTTCTACACCCATCTTCCCTCTTTCTGTACCTTTCTTGCTTGTTTCTATATCTCGCTTACCTCTTTCTGCACTTCTCTTGCTTCTTTCTACACCTGTCTTGTCTCTTTCAGCATCCTTTGTGCCTCTTTCAGCACCTCCGCTGCTTCATTCTATATTTTTACCTCTTTCTGCACCCCTCCCGCCTCTTTCTGTACCTCTCTTGCCTCTTTAACACCTTGGCTGCTAAGGGGTTTTCCCCTCCTGTGCTGCAGATCCTTGATCCCCATTGTTCATGACAAGGTCAACTCGTAATAAGCACAGGGCAGGTAAAACCCATGACGAGTTGACCTTGTCATTAGCATGGAAGTGGTTAAGCACCAATCCTACCCCTTTCTGATCCCCTCTTGTCTCTTTTTCCACCAGTGTTGGTTCTTTCTGCACCTCTTTTGCTTCTTTCTGCACTTCACTCTTTCTGTGCCCCTCTTGCATCTTTCTGCACCTCTGTTGGTTCTTTCTGCAGTGCTCTGGATTCTTCCTGCACACCTGTTCAAAATTTCTGCATTGCACTTTTCTGCACCCCTATTTCTGCACCTCTCTTGCCTCAGTCTGCCCACCTGCTCCCTCTTTCTGCATCCCGTTTGCCATTCTGCAACTCTCTTTCATCTTTCTAAAGTTTGCTTGCCTCCTTCTGTACCTCACTTGCCTCTTTTTGTACCTCTGTTGGGTCTTTTGCACTGTTCTTGCTTCTTTCTGCACCTCTCTTGCAAATTTCTACACCCCTCTTGCTTCTTTTTGGTACCCCTTTTTCTGTACCTCTCTTGCCTCTGTATGCACCTCTGTACACTCTTTCTGTACCTCTTTTACCTGTTTCTGCAAATATCTCGCCTTTTTCTGCAGTTCTCTCGCCTGTTTCTACACCCCTGTTGTTTCATTTCCTACTTTCCATGCTTCTTTCTGCACCTATCTTGCTTCTTTCTGCACTCCTGTTGTCTCTTTCTGCAATCGCCTGTCCTATTTCTGTACCATTCTTGCCTGTTTCTGCAGCCCACTTACCTCTTTCTGCACTTTTCTTGCTTCTTTCTACAACTCTGTTGCTTCTTTCAGTAATTATCCTACCTCTGTCTGCAGTTCTATTGCCTGTTTCTGCACTCCACTTGCCTCTTTCTATCTCCATCTTCCCTCTTTGTGCAACTCTAGAGTTTCTTTTTACACCTCTCCTTCCTCTTTCACTAGCGCTCTTGCCTCCTTTTGTACCTCTATTGCTTCTTTCTGCACCTCACTTGCCTCTTTCAGCACCTCTGTTGTTTTTTTCTACAGATCTCTTTTCTCTTTCTGTACCGCTCTATTCCATTCTGCACCTCCCTTGCCTCTATCTGCACTTCTGTTCCCTCTTTCTGTACCTTTCCTGCCTGTTTCTGCACCCCTCCTGCCTCTTTCAGTACCTCACTTGCCTCTATGTGCACCCCTCCTATCTTTTTCTGCACCACTCTTGCCTCTTTGTGCTCCTCTGTTGGTTCTTTCTGCACTGCTCTTGCTTCTTTCTGCACTCTACCTGCTTTTTTCTGTAACCGTCTTCCCTCTTTATGCAACTCTCTAGTCTCTTTCTACACCTCTCTTCCCTCTTTCTGCACCACTCTTGCCTCCTTTTGTACCACTGTTGCTTCTTTCTGCACTTCTCTTGCCACTTTCTGTACCCCTGTTGCTTCATTCTGCACTGTCCATGCTTCTTTCTGCATCTGTCTTGATTCTTTCTGCACTCCTCTCGCCTCTTTTTGCAATTCTCTTGGTTCTTTATAAACGTCTGTTGCTTCTTTCAGGAATTTTCTTTTCTCTTTCCTCACTTCTCTCGCTTGTTTCTGCACCTCACTTGCAACTTTATGCACACACCTCTTTCTGGACTTCACTTGCTTCTTTTTGCACCACTTCTGCCTCTTTCAGCACCTCTGTTGCTTCTTTCTGCACCCCTCTTGCCTCTGTGTGCACCCCTCGTCTCTCTTTGTGCAACTCTCTAGTCTCTTTCTATACCTCTATTCCCTCTTTCTGCACCACTCCTGCCTCTTTCTGTAGTGAAGTAGTGTGGCTCACTGGTTAGAGGCGGCAGACCCGAGAGCAGAGGACGGCCCAGGACCAGGGTTCGATTCCCGGCGCGGCAGGTTTCTGGACCAGGGTCAGCGGACTCGATAATTCTCTCGCCTCGGTGCCCACTCTGATCAGCGATCACACTCGGCAACTCTGGGCATTAGCTTGCCTCATCTTCACTAACGGCCCCACCAGACCGCCGGGGATGCCTGGTCTCACCCTGGAGATACCCATTAAGGGACCATCTCTCAGGGAAGCCAGGAAGGGTTTCGCAGCGGTCGAAGCGCCTTGGGACCCTACGGGTAAGTAGTGCGCTATATAAATGCCTATACATTTACATTTACCCTTTGTGCCTCTTTCAGCACCTCTATTGCTTCTTTCTGCACTTCTCTTGCCTCTTTATGCACTTCTCTTGCTTCTTTCTGCAGCTCTCTTGCCTTTTTCTACACCACTGTTGCTTCATTCTTCACTTTCCATGCTTCTTTAAGCATCCCTGTTGTCTCTTTATGTACCTCTTTTGCCCGTTTCTGCAACTCCCTTGCCTCTTTTTGCAGTTCTCTTGCCTCCTCCTGCACCTCTGTTTCTTCTTTCTGCACTTCTCTTTACTCTTTATGCACCCCTGTTGCTTCTTACTTCACTTTCCATGCTTTTTTCCGTATCTGTCTTGCTTCTTTCCGCAGACATGTTGTCTCTTTCTGCATTTCTCTTTCCTCTTTCTGCACCCCTGTTGCTTCATTCTGCACTTTCCATGCTGTTTTCTGCATCTGTCTTGCTTCTTTCCTCAGACCTGTTGTCTCTTTCTGCACTTCTCTTTCCTCTTTCTGCACCCCTGTAGCTTCATTCTGCACTTTCCATGCTGTTTTCTGCATCTGTCTTGCTTCTTTCTGCACCCCTGTTGCCTCGTTCTACACCCATTTTTCCTCTTTCTGTGCCTTTCTTGCTTGTTTCTATGTCTCGCTTACATCTTTCTGCACTTCTCTTGCTCTTTCTACAGTTCTCCTGCCTCCTTATGTACCTCTGTAGCTTCTTTCTGCACTACTCTTTCCTCTTTCTGCACCCCTGTTGCTTCATTCTGCATTTTCCCTGCTTCTTTATGCATCTGTCTTGCTTCCTTCTGCACCACTGTTGCCTCTTTCTACACCCATCTTCCCTCTTTCTGTACCTTTCTTGCTTGTTTCTATATCTCACTTACCTCTTTCTGCACTTCTCTTGCTTCTTTCTACACCTCTGTTGTTTTTTTCATCAAGTCTCTTACCTCTTTCTGCAGTTCTCTTGCCTGTTTCTGTACTCCTCTTGCCTCTATTTGTACCATCTTCACTCATTGTGCAACTCTCTGGTCTCTTTCTACACCTCTCTGCCCTCTTTCTGCACCACTCTTGCCTCTTTTTGTACCTCTGTTGATTCTTTCTGCACTTCTCTTCCCTATTTCTGCACCCTGTCTTCCTCTTTTGGCACCTCTAGTGCTTTGTTCTACACTTTTCTTCCTTCTTTCTGCACTCCTTGTGCCTCCTTCTGTACCTCTGTTGCTCTTTTTGCACCCCTCTTGCCTCTTTGAGCACCTCTTTTGCTTATTTCTGCTCTTCTCTCTCCTGTTTCTGCACCCCTCTTGACTCTTTGAGCACCTCTTTTGCTTATTTCTGCACTTCTCTCTTCTCTGTCTGCGCCCCTCTTGCCTCTTTATGCACCTCTGATGCTTCTTCTGCACTTCTATTGCCTCTTTCTGTACCTGTCTTGTTTCTCTATGCAGCTGACTTGTCTCTTTCAGTAACTCTGTTGCTTTTTCCGCAGCTGACTTGCCTCTTCCAGCACCTCTGTTACTTTTGTCTGCAGATCTCTTGCCTCTTGCTGCACCTAAGTTGCCTGTTTCCACTCCTCTGTTGCTTTTTTCTGCAGTTCTCTTGCCTCTTTTTTGCAACCCTCTTTTCTCTTTCTGTACCTCTCTCGCCTCTTTCTGTACCCTGTTCCTTATTTCTGCACCACTGTTGACTCTTTCTGTACCTCTGTTGCCTATTTTTTGCACTTCTCTTGCTCTTTCAGCACCCTTAGTGCCTCTCTCAGCACTTCTGTTTACTTGTTTCTGCACTTATCTTCCTTCTTTCTTTCACCCCTCTTTTCTCTTTCTGCAGATCTCTTGCCGCTTTCTACACCATACTTGCCTGTTTCAGCATCTCTGTTATTTTTATCTGCAGATCTCTTTCCTTTTTCACCACCCCTCTTTACTGTTTCTGCACCTCTCTTGCCTCTTTCCGCACCCCTGTTCCCTCTTTCAGAACTTCTCTTTCCTCTTTCTGCACCCCTGTTCCCTCTTTCAGCACTTCTCTTGCCACTTTCAGCACCTCTGTTTACTTGTTTCTACACTTTTCTTCCTTCTTTCTTTCACCCCTCTTTTCTCTTTCTGTAGATCTCTTGCCTGTTTCTACGCCTTACTTGCCTGTTTCCGCATCTCTGTTGTTTTTTTCTGCAGATCTCTTGCCTTTTTCAGCACCCCTCTTTTTTGTTTCAGCACCTCTCTTGCCCCCCTGTTCCTTCTTTCTTGCAATTCTATTGCACTTTCTGTTTCATTTTTGCCTCTTTAAGCACCTCTGTTACTTCTTTCTCACCTTTCCTTCCTTCTTACTCCATCTCTCTTGCTTCTTTCTGCACCTCATTTGCCTCTTTCAGCACCTCTGTTGCAATGTTCTGCAGATCTCTTGCGTCTTTCAGCACCTCACTTGCCTTTTTCAGCATCCCTGTTGCTTTTTTCTGCGGCTCTCTTGCCTCTCTCTGTATCCCTCTTTTCTTTTTCTGCACCTCTTGTGCCTCTTTTTGCATCGCTGCTCCCTCATTCTGCACCTTTCCTGACGGTTTCTGCACCTCTCTTTTCTCTTTATGTACCTCTGTTGCCCGTTTTTGCATTTTGTTGCCTTTTTTGCACCCCTTTTGCCTCTTTCTGACCCTGTCTTGCCTCTATCAGCACCTCTGAGCTTTTTCTGCTGATCTCTTGCCTCTTTCCATACCTCACTTGACTGTTTTAGCATCTCTGTTGCTATTTTTCTGCAGATCTCTTGCCTCTTTCTGCACCCCTCTTTTTTCTTTCTGCACCTCTCTTGCCTCTTTCTGCACCCCTGTTCCCTCTTTCAGCATTTCTCTTGCCTCTTTCAATACCTCTGTTGCCTCTTTCTTACAATTCTCCTGGTCTTTCTGTTGTAGTTTGACAGCAATTAGATTAAGCATTAGCAGAAGACATCTCATATTTAACTATTATTGTGACATTTTGCGGACTCCATTTTGTATTCATGGCAGCCATTTCGTTTGCTACCTGCTGCCACGTGCCGACCATGTGCTTTGTCCTATCTTCCTGTTAACTGCGCTTGAAATCTGCACGGAAACGAGTTATATTTAGCATCCCCCACTTTTGCGCATGCCCAGTAGGGTCTGCAGCTGTTACTAATTAGTAACAGACAGGAATGTGCCAAATTCTTCCTATATAGTCTGAGGACTTTGTGCAGAGAAGGGCGAGCCCCTTGCACTGGTGGGCCTTGCTGAGGCTTGCTACTACAAATTGGCGCCCGACACGGTGGGCTCATCGATGACTCGGATGCCCGAAGGAGTGGTCACGACAAAGGATTGGGATCTCTCCGTGGACGATCATTGCCCAAGGAGACCCGAGTCTTGGCAAACCAAGGCGTTTTTCCCTTCTTTCTGATCTGACCATCCAGGTGGCGCCGGTCCTCGACTGCGATCTCTTCTGTTGACTCGCCCTGCAGTGGCCGTTTGGTCGATTTAAGAACTTGGCAGTTGGAATCTGGACTTCCTGTGAGTGGTAAGAGATGTTTTTCAGCACTCGCTTTGATTTTTGAATGCCCTTGGTTGGTAAAGTAGTTCTAGGAACACTTACTGGGGCAATTTTTTTGGGAAGACTAGTCAAATTTGTATCCTTTGTATTTGATATATGAGTTGCAATTCATATAGGCAGGTAATGTGAAAACATTTCTCCAATTTGATTTAGATTTGAACGGCACATAGTATTAGAAGTACCTTAAGTGCTACTTTGATTATAATACTGCATATTCTGCACTATTTTTGGCATGCCCGTTTTTAGCGCACTTCGTAGGATGTGTTGCTTTTGTAGCGGTAGCAATTTGAGACTTGAAGAATCGTAACCGCTCCCCCAAAGGGTACGCCTAATAGAGATATGTATGTTAAGCATGGTCTTTCTTCTATAATGTACAGCACATTATGGAATAAATACACTCGTAAGGATCCCGAGTTACGTTGGCCTATACATGGGTCATTTGATTTGTGAAAGATTGAGTATGTGGAACAATGTATGTTTGAGCGGAAGTCTAGACGAGATATGTTTGACTGCGTGCACATGTGGGAGAAAGAAGGGCGTGAACGAGCAAAGCGTGAGCAAGCCTTTTTGGAGAAATAGCAATGGAAGAATGTGTATGAGAAATCATTGGAGATGAGAAAGAAAGAAGTGAAAGAATTGAAAGAGAGAGAAGAGAAAGAACACAGATCACAGGTATCTGGCCAATACGCTGTTCGACAACCTCTCTATCCTGTCCTTAATAAACGGCAAAATGATTTTTTGTTACTAGATCGCCCTCCACCTCCGTCTGCCCCGTCTGAGGACGATGAGGACTCTGGGTCGGAGCAACAAAGGATACGAGACACTCGTTCTATGCTGTCCGCTGAGCGTGCGTTCGAACTCAGACAGGCTGCTCGTAAACACGTGGTAGCACTGTTCCTGCTTTCAAACTTTTAGATAACATGAATGGGTGGCAGGAAAGGGAACGTTTATATTTTACTGAGACGTTTGCCATGGAAGTTGTTGAAATATTTTGGAAATATTCTAGAGACTTAGAGCCCGATGATATAGCAGCTGATTATAAGCAAATGCATGATGGTCTTTTTGTTCTCTCCCAGGTGACTGATGCGATCAGGCGTTTGGTTAAACTACAAACTGAGGCGGCTCGCTTGTGGGAGGAGAAAAAGACTGCAGATGCAGCCCCACGGACATCTCAGACCGGAGGGGCGCAAGCTTCTATCTTTAAAACAGATAAGACTATTATAGTTCATGCAAAACCTATGCGGGAAGCCGCACATTTGTATGTTCCTTCTAAAGGAACGGGTACGAGTGATGATCAAAGTTCTGTTGATGCTAATGGTTATTTTATTTATAATTGGGTGTATACTCCTTGGAATAGAGCAGGCGTAATAGCACTTAAAACAGCATTACCTAGTGGTAGGGTTGAAGTCCGGTGGGTGGGACTTGATGGGTTGGATGATTCTATAGCCATGATGGTGCTTTCTTTTATCAATATTTGTCCATGATTTGCCGCTGCTCACTGCTGTGCAATGTTATGGAGCTGGTTGTGAATTTTTCTTTCAGTAAAAAGATTTAAAAAAAAAAAAACAGCATTACCTGACCCCCGGAAAAATCCAGCTGGTTTTTATGAGGAAGTTGAGGGAGCCATTCGCTCTTGTACTATGACCTTGTGTGACATTGATTTATTTTTTGGATTGATATTACCGCAGGATATGTGGAGGACCGTTCATAAAGTTGATGATCGGGTAATTTTGGCGCGGGATAAAAAGATTTAGAGCAAATGGATGAGGAAAGGGAACCTGCTAAAAAGCTGTGTCAGTTGATATTAGATCTTCCCGCAGCTATATTAGTTAAGTTAAAAACGATTATTCCCCCTAAAAAGATTAATTGGTCTGTTTTAGCGTTGTGTAAGCAAAAGGTAGATGAATCAGTTTCTGATTTCTTTACGCTCTTTGAGGAAGCATTTCATGATTTTAGCGGTCAGTCATTGACAGACAATACCGGCAGACATCTCTTTGTTGATAAATATGTTACAAATCTGTTACCATGGATAGCTAGCTGTTTAAAAGCCAGTAAAAGCTCTTGGACTATCTCTTGTCTGGCATCTGTTTTGACTATGGCTCCATATTATGAACGTCAGGAATTAGAAGTGAAAGGTAGTGAGGACAAGATGTCTAAGGAATTAAAAACGAAGGTTATGCTTTCTCAAGCTTATGGTCCGTCTTCTAGAGGTAATGATAGTGGTGGACTTGGATGTTATGGCTCTTCTTACACTCATTCGAATTTGTCTATTAACCAATGTGCGTATTGTAAGAAATTTGGGCATTTAGCGGCCGACTGTCCAGTATTGCGTTCTCAACAGTATTCACGAGGTCGGGGACAAATGAAAAATCTCTCAGGATATTCAGGGCCTAGGGGAAATACGAACAATCACGCTAGGTTTGATACTAATGTACAAGTGCAGGATGGGTTTAACACTTTTGATAGAGGAAATCAATACCAGATGTCTGATTATGTGCAGCCTGATTTTCATGATTCTGCTTATGCATAGGATTGCCTAGGATGGGGTAAGGAATCAGTTGAAGTTCCAGTAGATCAGACGGGTCCCTATGTTACAGCACATGTTTTGGGTTCTACTGATCAGTTTCTGGTTGATACAGGAGCTACTCGTAGCGCCTTGTCTAAACAATTGGCTCCAAGGGCTCCCCTGTCTGGCGTAACTATTACATCGATAGGTTTCGATGGAACACCTTCCCTTAGCTCATTGTCACAACCACTTGCATTCCATGTTGATAAATACAGTGCTCCATGTCCATTTTTGCTTTCTCCAAACACACCATATAATATTGTGGGTCTCGATATGCTCAAGCATTTCAGGGCTACAATGCGATGTTCTCCTGAAGGAGTGCGTGTTATTCTGAATGATAACCATCCTGTGATTGAACGAGCTTGTCTTGTTAAAGAGGATATTGCATTGGCTTTAATCCCTAAAACTTTGTGAGCTACCTCAGATACTGATGTGGGTCAAATGGTTATCCCACTGGTACATATTAGTGTCAAGGAGGGAGCTGTGTTGCCACGTTTGCCTCAATATAGAATTTTACAGGAGGGTGAAGAAGCACTCATACGAATTGTACATGATCTCATTCAAGTTGGAGTTGTTGAAGAAGTTCCATTTAATGTTTGCAACAGCCAGATTCTTCCTATTCTGAAAAAAGATACTGACACTAGGAGCTATAGATTTATCATGGACCTGTTGTGCATTTCTTGGTCTTACTTCCTTTTGTAGGCAATGGATATTAAGGTTTTCATACATTGTTAAACCTTTGCTAGCACTTTTGACAAAAGATACTCCAATACCCCTTCCATGGACAGAGGAATGTGAGACTGCTTTTCGGCAGTTATGACAATCCCTTTGTTCAGCACCAGTGTTAGGTACTCCAGATTATATGAAGCCTTTTACACTCTACATTCATGAGAAAGATGGATGTGCATTGTCAGTTCTAGTTCAGGCAAATGGCGCTAAGCAACGTCCCTGTGCATATTTTTCAGCAGTACTTGATCCTGTTGCTCGAGCGTTACCTGGGTGTTTTCGTTCAGTTGCGGCAACAGCTGTGTCAATACGTCAGAGTGAAAGGATAGTTTTGTCACATAAGTTGTTGGTGCTGGTACCCCATGCGGTTGATGCCCTCTTAAATCAAACAAAGACGCAGCACTTAACTAGCGCTCGTCTGACAGAATATGAATTGACATTGCCAGCTCCTCACATTACATTGAAGAGATGTGCAACCCTAAACCCAGCTACTTTGTTGCCGTATCCGGTAACTCAGCCTTAAACAGGAAACACATGATTGTATATTCCTTACTGAAGAACAGACAAAGGGTTGCATTGATTTGTAGGATACGCCCCTTCCAGATGTAGATGGGGAATTGCGGGTTGATGGGTCTTGTTTGAA
Source organism: Lissotriton vulgaris (assembly GCF_964263255.1). Taxonomy (NCBI): domain Eukaryota; kingdom Metazoa; phylum Chordata; class Amphibia; order Caudata; family Salamandridae; genus Lissotriton; species Lissotriton vulgaris. The sequence goes on along the minus strand of NW_028250821.1, from coordinate 41,129 downwards.
ATTACCAGATAGTACGACTTCGGCTGCATATGCAATCACTATAATTCACACGGTAGTGGAGACAGCTCGCATACCAAATAAATCAGCTCAAGCAGCTGAATTGATAGCTTTGACACGAGCATGTGAGGTTAGTACGGATTTATGTGTGAACATTTATACAGATAGCCCGCTATGCTTTTGGAGTGGGGCATGATTTTGGCCTGCTCTGGAAGGAAAGAGGCTTTCTTACATCCCACGGGATGCAAATAATGCATGGAGAACTAGTGCATAACCTTTTGACTGCACTGACATACCCAAAGAAAATAGCCATTGTGAAGTGTAGTGCACACAAGAAAGTGACTGATAAGGTAGGACAATGGAATGCCTTTGCAGACCACGTAGCACGTGAGGCTGCGCTGCAGCAAAGCACTACTCTCATGTATGTAGTGAAGTCACAAGCTGAACGATGGCATGATGCGAGGCAAGAAGTACTAGAGATACAGAAATCTGCTTCTGTAAAAGAACGTGAACAGAAGGAGAGTTGGATGATGAGGGTTGTTGGCGGAATAAGCAGATGGATAGGTGGAAACAACCTACAGCCTTTGTACAACCTATGGGTCAGATGGCACATGGGCTAGCACATGTTGGAGCTTCAGCAATAACGTAATTGCTTACGCAAGTTTGGGAGCATCCAGAAATTGCTAGCACAGCTAAGAGAGTAGTACAATCTTGTTTGATCTGTTTACAATACAATCTTGGAAAAGGGACACAAACTCCTACAGGAGAATTTGCTACACCAACCGCACCTTTTGAAATTTTGCAAATGGATTACATTCAGTTTGAGCGTTGCAACAACTTAAAGTATGTCTTGTTGGTGGGTTGTTCCTTTAGTAAATGGATAGAGGCATACCCCACAAAGGACAATACTGCCATTACTACAGCGAAGGTGTTGTTGAAGGAATTTTTCCCCAGGTTTGGTGTTTGCAAACTTTTATGGAATGATAACGGACCTCATTTTGTTGGGGAAGTTCTTAAATATGTCCTGAAAGGATTAGGGATCAAACAGAAGTTCCATGCGGTGTTCCACCCACAATCAGCAGGATTGTTGGAAAGGTATAATGCTACTCTGAAGTTGAAAATAGCAAAAATACAGGCTTCCACATCTTTGAATTGGCCAGATGCGCTGCTACTGGCATTGTTGTCCATTAGATCAGTACCACATTCTCGAACAGGCCTTACTCCCTATGAGATTGTGTTTGGGAGGCCAATGAATATTTGGGGAATCCCGAAACCAAGTTCTGTATATGATGTACCTTGTGTCCTGATGAATGACTATTTAGCACAGTGAAACAATAGCTTGGTTTCTATTCATCAAGAGGTTTGAGAAGCACTTCCTGACAGATCTACAGGTGAAGGCCATGAACCCCGACCTAGTGATCAGGTTATGATAAAGTCCTTTGAAAGATCGAGCAGCCTGGAACCAAGGTGGGGAGGGCCAAAGCAAGTGCTCTTGGCCACGAGAACAGCAGTTTGAGTGACGAGCCGGAAAAATTGGGTGCATAATACTTACTGCAAGAAAGTATTGACTACCTTGGTGGAACCTGCTGTGCTGACCGATCATCGAAAGATCCTGACTACGGAGAAAGGCCAAGCTGTATCACCTGACAAATCGGCAGAGTTCTTCCCGGACCCCGCAATACCATTTGAGACCGAGGAAAGAGTCTGCAGTGCCCGAGAAAGTTACTTGAGATGCCCTGGGTTAGTGAAACGGAGAGCCAATGTGGCAGGGGGGGGGGGGGGGGTGGGGGGGGGATCAGCCATGCATTAGTGTAGTGACACCCGTCTTGGCCCATGGTGAAGAAATCAGCGGCAGCCCAGGGGTAAGAGCTCCAACGGTTGTTTGTAAGTGTCTGGAAATAATTGATTATCACTGTTGCTAAAATGAATAGGAAAATGATCATAGGTGCTATAGGGTTTGTTGCTGTTTTGGTGATTATGGCAACAGTCACCTGGTCTATCGAGAAGATGGCCCCTGCTTGTGAGCTTTTTGTTGCTACTACTCCAGTCCCAGAGGACCATTATTATTTCACCCTTCCGTATCATGAGCAGAAGCATCGTTAATCTTATCTCAATAACATTTTTGTTCAGATGTTGCATCATACTTATAATGCCACAAATACTACCAACTGTTGGGTATGAGGAATGATACCTGCGCATCAAGAAAGGAGGAACACCTTTTATTCCTCTTCCTTTCTCACACAATGGTTCTTGCCAAGCCTGGTATACACTTTTGTTTGCATCTAGAAGGCATACAGTGGGTGGACTTCTTTTTTTCCTTAATAAAGTGTGTTATCAAGACAAAGATGGGTATCCTCAAGCTAATGGAACTAAATGGGAATGGGAGGAATACCGAGCGGACAATATTTCTACACCATATGTCTTCACCAACAGAAGAGACTCTACCGAAAATGAACAATTTGTGATTTCTGTTACAAAGACTAAAGCAGACTTATGTGTACAAAGTATTGGACGAATTCCAGTGGGAATAAGCAATTGTATTGTGACTCTAGATATTGAGGGTGTGAATAATAGTACTTTTGTAGCTTCACACAGTACTTACTTTGTATGTGGCAATTATGGATATTATCGATTACCAGTTGGGTGGTCGGGTATATGTTATGTATCTTTTTTATTACCTCCGGTGTTTTTGGCACCTGCATCACATCACTGAGATTTTAAACTGTTTAATGACATTACTAAAAATAGATACAAGGGGACAATAAGTACTGATGAAGTAGACCAAACAGACACTAGTCTACAACAATATGTTGATTTTAATTTAGGTTTGTTCTTTTTTGTGGGTGCTGCATTAAATAGTAGGAAAGTGAGAAGATTAACTAGAGTTGTAGAAGCAGTTACCAAACAGACAGCTATGGCACTTGGAAATATTACTGAGGAACTACAAATTGCAAGGATTGTAGTGCTCCAAAATTGTATGGTGTTAGATGTGATGTTAGCTGATCGAGGTGGTGCATGTCGCATTATCAGAAGTAGTTGTTGTGTCTTTATCCCCGATAATTCGCCCTCAGAATATGATGCAATATTTACACTGCATAAAATTGCTGCAGAAATTCATACAGAAACTGGCACCAGGACTTTTGCTGGATGGTTTTGGACTCTAGTCTCTGCTTGGGGTTGGAAACTACTGACTATTCTGTGTATCATAATTGTGATATTTTTCACATGCTGTATGTGTATTCATTGTGGTCCAATGCTTTGCTCCGTGTGTATTACTGCCTGTATACCAGTCAAGAAGGATATTATAGAAATGAAAGCACAATACATGTAAGCATGGGCGAATTTTGCGAATCTGGCGTTCGCGTATTTTGCGAATTTGTGAACTCGCAATCCGCAAAATCTGCGAATTCTCGTGAATTTGCAGATTTTTTTTGTGTGTTTGCAAGGGTTTCTGCCAGTTCGCAAGGGTTTTGATACCAGGTCGCAATTGCAAATTTACTTGTCGGCTCGCAACAGTCGCGACTATGTTGTTTCTATGTCTGGTTCATCATCACAGGTTCCCAGCACCCTCTGTTTCACCACTGCAACCCTCTGTTTCACCCATGCCACCCTCTGTTACATCAATGCCACCCTCTGGTTCATCATCACTGTAGATTATGGGGTGGAAAAGCAAGCACACCTGCCCTGCTTCAACTGACATGAATTAATTTGGGGTTAGTTTATTAATGTGTCACTCTTTTAAAATTCCAGGTCTGGCACCTGCTTCCTTATCAGAAATGTGCTTTCTGTTGCAGTGCAATTTATTTTTCCAGGACCTTTGTGGCCTACTTGTAGCTATTCTATGAGCCTGCTGTGAGGGTCAGAGTAGGGTCATACAATTGTTGCAAATAGCAACTGAACTCTGGAGGGGCCCCAGTCAGGAAGCACTACAGGGAATGGTTACTAATGATGAGTTTGAGCTCTTGCACCTGCGAAGTGCTTTCAGTTTTGCAAAACTCGTTTTTCTGCAATTTCGTTGGATTCGCGGGGTGCGAACATGCGCGAGATCGGATTCGGAAGCCGCGAATTCGTGCGTATATGCGATTTGTTTTTTTGTGGCGTGTTAGTTCACAAGGTTTTGTGCGTTTTAGCGAGCCGCTTGTAGCGCAAGGCGCGAAGTTACCCTCGCGGTCGTTCAAGGGTGCGGCCATCTTGTTTGCATGACGTATTTCCGTTTCCGGGCGCGAAGTGTAATCTCGCAAAGTGTGCGGCTCGCCAGTACAATTTCGCGGGTGTTCGCGTGGAAAATCTTGCGCAAACTTACCTGCGCTGTCATGAACGGGAGCGGCCATCTTGTTTCTCATTCATTGCTATGGTTCTGGGCATGCTTTTGGTATCGTCTCTGTATCGCTGCTATCCTTTGCTTGTTTGAAGTTTTTTTTAATCTATTTTACTTATTATCTATCTCTCTATTTTTCTTGCTCTATATTTTTGTGTTTTCTGCTACTTTTGGTTAATTTTAAACTACTTTTTTCAACTCTTTACTTTTCTTCTCTTCCCTATTCTATTTTCTTTATTATTTAGCTTCCTTTCTGCTCAGACCATGGTGAAGGGAGCCGGGAAGCATCCCGAGAAGGGGAAGGGTCCCGCACCCCGTGCCCGGCTCCCGTGCGGGCCTTTGAGGGGGGAGCAGGTCGTACCCCGGGAGATCTTTAGCCCGGAGGAGGTGGCCGCACTAATTTATTATGTTCAGCGCCGCCTCCCCAGGACCATCATGGCAGGCGGCAGGATCGGTTGCGGGTATGGGATCCGGGAGCACCGGAAGCGGTGGGAGAAGGTGTGCTGGGCCATGTACCACCACTCTCGGGTCCGGCGCACCTACAACCAGGCCACCCACCACTGGACGGATGTCCTGGACCGTGAACGAGATCTGCTCGACCTGCTTGGCCTTGAGATCCCCGGGCTTGGTGAGTAGTAGTAGCTATTTCTTTACTACTCTGTTTTCTCCTGCTCTGTGTGTTATTATATTGCAAATTTTAGTTTTTTACCAAGAGCAATAATGCTGCTCATTACATTGTAGGTAAATTATATTTCAAAATCTTCTGTGCATTTCAGGTGCACTGCTCTCCTTCTCAGTAGTGTTGCTACTATGCTTATTTTTTTTTCGATTTTGTGTTCATTTCATTGGCCTGTGAAATTATGTATGAGTGTAATTTAAAGAACTGCGTAATGCTAGACACTGAGGTTCAGATTTTTAATTACCGGCGCATCCCTGCAAAGTAGCAGGGGTGCGCCAGTAATTGTGCGTCACGCCACCATCACCCATGGTGCGCCGTATTTACAATGCAGCGCACCATGGGCCCAAAACGTCACCAAAGCGTTACGCATCTGTGCCGTAAAGGCGGCGCATTGCTGGAGTTGCGTCGCAACGATGGCGCAGCTCCATCAATGCTCTGGGGTGCCCTTTCTCCCCAATGCTGCGTCAAGCCGTACGTCTGCTTCAAGCAGGTGCAGGGTTTGAGTCGCGCATCATTGTCGCTAAAGTGAGTGATTGAAATCTTGTAGATTTCCCTCATCCACTTTTAGGATGCGTTCCTGCGCAGGAACGCCCTCCCCTGCGCCGTAACGCCCCCTGATGGCACAGGGCTTTACAACGTGATGCATCTCCCATATGCGTCACGTTGTTAATATACGCCGCACCATTGCGCCTCTTTTGTTCTGCCGCTGCGTCACAAAAGTCATGCAACAATGGAGCAAAAGAGTCGCAAGGGGCTTCTAAATCAGCCCCTACAGACTCAAGTCCAGTCCTTCCTTTGTACACATGGCGATAAGAAGAAATAGTGGTGGTGGATTGATAGTTTGAGTATTTTAATGACTGGTTAATGTAGTAGGAAACTTTAGTGTTGTCGCTGATCTGCAATCACGATGGACTTTGTCTGTCACTTCGCGTGCTGCGGACTGCTGCCTGCCAATCCTAGGCAAACCTTTTAGTACTGTGTTTAGTGAGTTACATAAGAAGTTTCCAATTCTACGGTCCGCAAATCAAGCAATACTAATAACGTAGTAGACCACATGAGATCAGTCAATAATATATCCCGTGGAATAGTTGTCTATTTGCTATTTCGCCAAAATATTTTGTTATTGTTCTTTTGAAATGTTTGATTTGGTTGACAAATATCATCCATGTTTTCTGGTCTTTCTTTCTTTCATGTTGTACATCAGCTCCCCCCAGGGGCAAGAGGACACAGGAGGAGGAGGAGGCTGCTGTTCAGGATGCAGGCCAGGATCGGGCAGGCGAGGGCTCCTTTGCTGGCCCCAGTAAGTTTTAATTTTAATATAGAGTACTTATTTTTTCCTAGCGTTCTTCATTCGATTTTTTATAAATCGTCTTTGATCTTCTTGTAGACTGGATCTAAATTCTTATCCTGTTTCGACTATGACTCCCTGTGGTATTACTAGATTATTTTTATTAGTCTGTCTGTGTAGCTAACTAAGATTGCACATTTGGCAATTCCATTGGACTCCCATTCTAGTCAGCAATAGCTCTATGCCCTGAGTGCAGTCCTCTGGGATTGTCCATAATGTCTTTTCAAGTCTTCTAAATGTTTATGCTTTGACAATTGCCAATAATAAAAAGGTGAATGACCACCAAGAAAGAATAAGATACTACTTTACTTTTGGTTTGGATAGTAGGACAATCCATTCTACTACTGTTGCAGGGACAAATCTGCACAAAGAGAACTATGGACACTAAATAATGCATTGCTTAGCTTATCAATTATAATAGGTGCTGTTAGACTTTCCACATACCTCAGTGATAACAGACTTTGTAGTTGAACCCCCAATCTCCTTACTGACTAGATAGTGTGGCAGAGTCATTTAGCTCCCAAAGTCACCGATGATTGATCCCCAATGATGTCAGAGGCACGGACTCATGCTTGCAAAAATTCCAAAACCTTTAGCTCATCCACTCTAGTCTGGAGGACCAAAAACCACAGAGTCTATTTAAGTTTAAAAGCTTTATTAAAAGTAAACACATTTATTAAAATCAAGTTTGTCATAAAAGTAAACGTTTAACTGAAAATGGAAAAGTGCTTAGTGCTGACGATTAATTGGACACATTTCTTGTGGTTGAGCCGAGCTCTCACCTGGTTTGAACTTGATCCTGCTCGTGTTCTTAGAAGTCAAGTTTCTGTCTGTTAGGAGAAAAAGTGGTGCGTGTTAAAAATAAAAAGCAAGCATTCATCAGTTGTGCCAAAAAGTGCAGCAAGACAACAGCCTTCCCTGGAAAAAGGGACATTTTTTTAGAGTAGACAGTCACAAATTATTACATTGTATTCTGTTTTTTTCGCATTTCTTTCTTCCTCCTAGACCAAATATTATATAGTAGTGAGTGGTGTATTCTAACATTATTAAATGTACTTTGTAGGTGGAACATCTGGAGGCGGGGCCAGCGCGGAGGTGGTGGCATTGGACGAGGGGAACAACTCTGGGGAGGAGGCGGTGCAAGTGCCGGACATGCCTGTAAGGGATAACACGGTGGTGGCGGGCAGAGGTAAGGTATATATTCCTTACTTATTAAGATTGAAGACTGCAGAGTGTGCTGTCTGCACGGGTGTATTATAAATCAACCAGGTAGTAGCCTCCTCTAAATGTACTTCGACTTAGCTGTGAAGTTTTTGGCGAGACGAATCCCAATCAGATCTGAGATGAACTTGATGGATGGGATGAACGAAAAGCGAAAGAAGGGTGTAAGTAAGTGTGGAAGGACGAGAAATGTAATGATGACTGGCAAAGAAGAATGATATGTGTTTGCTTGGTCCCCGAGGTGGCTGGGAAGGAAAGAATATGGTATTGTGCATGGCTGGGTGAATGATGAAGCAAGGATGGGTGGAAGGAGAACAGCCTGGGTGGGTGAAACAGAAACTGTATGTGTGCATATACTTTGAATGGATGGATGCCTGGATCATGGTACTATCTGACTATTAGATAGCATATGTGTATCTAGAGAGAGTAGACGGTCACTGGATGAACTAAGTGTTACTTTGAAGAGCATGTAACACTGCACCCGCACGTCCATTCCAGTGTAGGAAAGGCAAGGAAAAGAAGTTGTAATTTTGTCCAAATACTACCATGAATAGTAGCAGTAGTTTGTATTGCAACTGCAAGCACAGCATATATCCGGTTATTACGGTGGACACTCCCTACCTCTCTTAATAACTTTAGTTTAGTAGTAGTACGTCATTCATGTGTGGGTGTATCACTGTTCACTCAATAATAAGCAAAGCACCTAAAGTCATCCCATATGTCATCAAATACATCCCATGTGAAGTGATAGATAACCAGATTATTTAGCTTCTTCATTTTCCTTTTCTAATACTCATTTGCACTATAGGGTGAAAGCTAAATCAATTAAGCAGTAGCCCTTTTAACAGAGTATTCTCAGTGCCACCCGTAATAGAAAAGTAAGAGCTTCACCACCTGCATGTACTGGACCGGTACAGTAACACAAGTGTGTCTTACTCATCATAGTGTGCGTCTGTTTTTCTCGGGTGCAAGTTCACTGCGCTGGCATTATGCCGGCTTGCATAAGATAACGTACCAATTTTCCTAAACAAGAGAGAAGAAGAAGAATAAGACTGGTGTACTGTCATAGTCGACTGTAATGGAAGTCCATAGTGCTCGTAGAATTTGTTCCTTAAACTCCCACTAATGTTAGAGCAAGGATGAAGAAGTCGGAGGTTACATAGATACTGTCCTCAATAGTTATGTACTGTGCTTTCAATTTGCTACTTGTACTGTGACACAACTTTCTGCTCAATCATTTTGTGTTAATCTTAAGGAGCATTGGTTACAGACTATGTCTTTCTTTCTTCATATAGTTGCTCCTTCCAAATCAAAAAGACCATCAAGGAGGAGGGAGCTGGCTCGAAAGGCTTGCCAACGGAGGCTGGATGCCACTGTCGCCGAATATCGGCGGCTGGTGGCCCTGGAGGAGGAGGAGACGCAGTCTACCGGTACAACAACAACATCCACTGGGACAGCTGCATCCTCCTCCGTGCCCCCACGGGCTGCCAGCCAGCGCTGTGCTCCATCGGTGCGGAGCCGGGCTACCAAAGCCAACCGCCACCGCCAAGCAGCAAAGACAGCAGCTGCCCCCCACAGGATTTGCAAGGCACGCCAGCGCCGCTTATGCCTCAGAGTGTCCTACCTGGAGCAGGTATGTCCTAAGCTATAAGAACTTGGTGGAGGGCCTCCGCTTCGACCATGCCACCCTCCGCAAGGAGCATGATGCCCTGGCTGCTAAAGTCAACAGCACCCTGCCGTAGTGTCCCTTGCCCCTTTTTTAGAGCCTTTTGGGGGGATGGGAATTGGGAGTTGGGTTTTTTGGGGGCTTTTGAAGGACAATTGTTGGGGTTAGGGAGGGTCTTGCAGGAGATTATTTTGTTAGGGCTATAAAAATATAAGTTTTGAAACTTTATCTGACCATACCTGTTTTTTACTGCTTTTGAGTCTGGTGGGTGGGGGTTTAACAGTAAGTTTGTTTTCCTGAATAGTCCTAGGACTTTAGTAGTACTACCGTCAATCTCTCGTCTCTCCTAATACTCCATTATACTACCTCCAACCAAACGCTTATCTTACCTGTAATTTGTGTTTGAAAGTAGGGCTAGGCCCAGGGCTGGCTCCACGGGAAATGGTGATTAAGGTTGGCAATCCTGGGCGGATGACATGTCCTCCTCATTGCGGTGGTACTAGTGGTGTGACACAGTGGCAGTTGCATGCCTATGGAAAAAAAGAAAATGAAACCTGGTTTGTCCTTACTGTAGCATTACAACGATACGATAGAGAGGTGACAGTTCATAGGACAGTGCCACAATGTAGCCTAACAAATGGTAAAGTATAACTTGTACTTGTGTTGGATTTCTTTGACATTGGCTACTACAACAAGAAATAGTACTGAAGCTGAGTAAGTCTAGAATATGTCCTCGGATTCCTTCACCAGCCTATTGCTCTGACCTTATCCTCCCCAGCAAGAGTGTGGAGTTATTGATGTCATTTAGTCACACATCAAGCAAAACCACACAGCCCGGGGGAAGAGGGTTAGGGTTTGGAAAATGGATGGGAATGGGGGGTTCTTTTTGGGTAGGTTTTGTTGAGAGAAGAAAAAAAAAAGCACAAACAATAATTGAAGATAAAGAAATCTTTGGGTACAAAGCTAACCATAAATCTTTTAAGTGACATAAAGGAAGTGCATGCACTACTGCATGCATTGTTACTGAAAAGTAAGTAGTACTAGAATGCGACAGTACAGGACTGCAGCGTTTTCACTTGCCTATCTCTGCACTCAGAGAAACACTTCTTACATTAAATTAGGTTTAACAAATAGCCGAAGTAAAACCTATAGAATGGCTGTAGGGATCAATTTAGAAGCAGAGAGAGATCCAAGAAATGCAGTCACACTCATAGAAGAAAACAATGAATACTGTATCTGTATGTTGTTCTAGTTGTCCTGTCGAATTTGGTAAGTAAGTTGCATGCAGCAAAATATTCCTCATTTTAGCGGCACTCCTCCATTCCAGCTGACGCTTCGTCCATCAATGTTGGTGACCAGAAGACACCCTGTCCACTGCCTGCCTGGCGGATGCTGAATTGCGGCTCGCTAATGTGAGCCTGACTCCATCCTTTTTTCCCCATTGCAGAGACTGAAACCCGGCCTGTTATTATTGAACGAAAAACAGGAAGCGATATATTACAACACCACTGATAAATAAATATAAGGTATGTACGCTGTGTAGTGCAAAAAGTCACACTTTGATTTTCCTAATAGACAGTACAATATTTTTGAAATTGCGTACTCTGTCTGAGTCACCTTTTGAAGGATAAATAAGTATGGGCAAATTAATTTAGCGGATCTTTCCCCTCAAGCTAGGTGTACTGTAAACTGTGTTTTAGAACAAAAATAGACCTTCCCAGCAGTGCTCCCACCCAGACCCTTACTAAATCCAGTCGCAAAAATGTAGAAGACCCCCAATCAGATCTAAAAAACCGAGGCCTAGCAGAAAACTGGTGACAAAACGTACTTTAAAAGTAAAAGTAGGCTCAAATACTCCCTTACCCACCGTGGATTGTATACAAACCACTTGCAAGCAAGCAAAAGTATCCACATCGCTCCAAGACTCGAAAACCCACCCATCCAAACACATACAATAGAAATACTGCTAACCCTAACGAGCCCTAAGTTAAGAATAGTGGCAAAGGCTTTCTTTAACTATGCCAAATCCCCCCTTTCCCACCATGGATTTTCTTCAAATGACTTGCAACCAAAATGACACATTCTCACGAGTGCTCTAAGACCCCAGAACTCAGTTGCAAAAATCTAGAACACCCCGAAACACATGCAATCCTGCTGCTAGGGCTAACCCTAACGAACCCTAAGTTACAAAAAGTGCCAAAAGGCTTTTCCTTATGGATTTTGTCCCAACCACTTCTATTCGGTATTAGACCTTCCCAGGAATGCCCCAAGACCCGCCAACCCACCCGCAAAAAAGCACAACACCCCCAAACAGCCAAAAAGGAAAATCTCATACTTACAATATTTCTTGGCCTTCGGTCCAAACGCGCTGTGCAGCTAGGCCATAACTCCCGTTTTCCACCACGGATTTCCTGAAAAGCATATGCAATCAAGATTAGACTGTCACAGCAGTGCTCCAGGACCCCAAAACTCACCCACAAACACCCGGAACCCCCCAAAGAGCACCTCAAAGGCAAGCAAGTCAGCAAAAACACACAAAAAATTCCGCCTCCGATTTGGTCCAAACCACTTTTATCCAGTATTAGAGCTTCCCAGCAATGGCCCCAGAGCCGTCAACCCAGGAGAAAACTAGTAGAAGACCCCCAAACAGCCAAAAAGCAAAAGTACAAAAATGGGGACTTAGTCATTTTCTTGCCAATTTCACAAATCACTCCGCGCGCGCTCTGCAGCTAGGCCCAAACTCCCCTCTGCCACCATGGATTTGCTTCAAACCTCTTGCAAACTAAAGTATCCATAGCCAGCAGTGCTCCCAGACCCCGAAACCCACCCACAAACACAAGGAAGACCCCCAAACAGGCCCCCAAAAATGCTACATTAAGCAAAATGTCAGAAATAGCAACAACAAAAAATTCTGCATGGATTTTGTCCCAACCACTTCTATCCGGTATTAGACCTTCCCATGAATGCCCCAAGACCCGCCAACCCACCCGCCAAAAAGCACAAAACCCCCAAAAGAGCCAAAAAGGAAAATCTCATACTTACAATATTTCTCGGCCTTCGGTCCAAACACGCTGTGCAGCTAGGCCATAACTCCCGTTTTCCACCACGGATTTCCTGAAAAGCAAATGCAATCAAGATTAGACTGTCCCAGAAGTGCTCCCAGACCCCAAAACTCACCCACAAACACCCGGAACCCCCCCAAAGAGCCCCTCAAAGGCAAGCAAGTCAGCAAAAACACAAATAAATTTCCGCCTCTGATTTGGTCCAGACCACTTTTATCCGGTATTAGAGCTTCCCAGCAATGGCCCCAGAGCCGTCAACCCAGGAGAAAACTAGGAGAAGACCCACAAACAGCCAAACAGGAAAAGTACAAAAATGGGGACTTAGTTATTTTCTTGCCAATTTCCCAAATCACTCCGCGCGCGCTCTGCAGCTAGGCGCTAACTCCCCTCTGCCACCATGGATTTGCTTCAAACCTCTTGCACACTAAAGTATCCATAGCCAGCAGTGCTCCCAGACCCCGAAACCCACCCACAAACACCAAGAAGCCCCCCAAACAGGCCCCCGAAAACGCTACATTGAGCAAAATGTCAGAAATAACAAACATAAAATTCTGCATGGATTTTGTCCCAACCACTTCTATCCGGTTTTAGACCTTCCCAGGAATGCCCCAAGACCCGCCAACCCACCCGTCGAAAAGCACAACACCCCCAAACAGCCAAAAAGGAAAATCTCATACTTACAATATTTCTCGGCCTCCGGTCCAAACGCGCTGTGCAGCTAGGCTATATCTCCCGTTTTCCACCACGGATTTCCTGAAAAGCAAATGCAATCAAGATTAGACTGTCCCAGCGTGCTCCCAGACCCCAAAACTCACCCACAAACACCCGGAACCCCCCAAAGAGCACCTCAAAGGCAAGCAAGTCAGCAAAAACACAAAAAAAATTCCGCCCCCGATTTGGTCCAAACCACTTTTATCCGGTATTAGAGCTTCCCAGCAATGGCCCCAGAGCCGTCAACTTACCCGCAAAGAAGTAGAACACCCCCACAAGTGCTGAGTCTTTCTTCATTGGGCGTAATCCAGCCCTCTGCTTTGAGGGAAATAGGAGTCTGGAGGAGGAGGAGAGAGGAGCATGTTCTTCTGAACTTGTGAACCTGAGGAATGCAGACTGCAGCACCTTCAAATCAATAAGCAAACAAGTGAAGACAGTTCTGCTGATGGGCTTGTTTTTGTGATTAGGTGATTAAAGTTTGAATTATATTAACTGTGCACAACAAAGAAAGAAAGACACACAGGAATAAAAGTGAATAAGGACGAAAAAGAAAGTTATTGATTCATTGTCTCATTTTCAGGGCTCGGTGTCAGGGTCCAGGAATAAGAATAAGGCTTCGTCATCATACTCTGCGAATTCAGGCAGGGTGAGCTCAGTGTCACCTAACAGAGAAGAAATTCCCTCATCCACGTTGCTGTCCACCTCGTCTTCATCCGGCGTGCTTTCTTGTACTTTGTAATCTGGTGGTATGAGGTGCTGATTCATCTTGATTATTGTTAACCTCTCCACATTTTTGGGCGAGAGGCGGCTCCGTTTGGGAGTTACAATGCCACCAGCAGCACTGAAAACACGTTCAGAAGACACGCTTGCGAGTGGGCAAGACAAGTAGTTTAAAGCCAGGTTGGAGAGCTGTGGCCACAATTCTTTTTTCCCATGCCAATACGCCAATGGGTCAGCATTAACATAGACCTCTGTTGAGTCATTCAGATAGTCCTGCACCATCGACTCAAGGTCCTCCTCCAAGGTTCCTCCACTTTGCTTAGCTGTTGCTGTGACCTTTTGAGAACCAAACGCAAGCAAAGTTAGCCAATCCTCTTCAGCATCCAATGTTACTGTTGTGTCTGGTGCAGATGATCCGGTTGCCGGTGTCTTTAACGGCTGAGAGGTCACTTGTGCCACAGCCACAGGTGCAGAAGTGGATTGTTTTGACTGGGGATGGCCTGCTGATGCTGATGTACTGCCTTTTCCTTCAATGAGCTGCCGTTCTCTTTCAAACCTCTTGGCTGACAAGGCTAGCGAACGATTGTACTTTGTAACATCTTCCTCAGCAAAAGGAAAGAATGCTCGGCCTGCCAGCGCCTTTTTCTAGCGTGGATCCAGAATAGTAGCACAAATGTAATGCTGTTCTGAGTGGATCATTTTAAGACGTTCATCACCTTGTAGGCGCTCTAATAATTTCTCCGCCAAAACAAAAGGGTCTTGGTTTTTTCATTTTTTTGAAACACAGAAGACACCGCCTTCAGTTGGTGCTCCAGCATGTACAACAATGGGATAGCTTTTCCCAAATTACAGTCCTCCTTGCTGACTGCAAGCGTAAAGAACTCAAAAGGACGAAGCATGTCTGTCAGGCTTTTTACTAGCTCCCATTGCGCCGCATCCATCCTCAGGTCCATGTGAGCTGTACCCTGTTTTAAGAAATAGTGATCGAGTACCGTATACTGCTCATACAGATGCTCAAGCATGTAGAAGGTTGAGTTCCAACGTGTTGCCACCTCCTGGATGAGTGTTTTCACTGGCATTCTTCGTTCATGTAGCAGGCTCCTCAGATGCTTCCGGGCCTTAAAAGAATGGCTGAAATGGTTGCACATTTTTCGGCAGGTGTCCACTACCCCGCACGCTGGACTGTCTTTATCACTCAAGAATTTTTTATCAACCAGGTTTATACAGTGCGCCAAACACGGCACTCTGAAATAGTGACCCAGCTCCATGGCCTTAACTACATTGGCGCCATTATCCGTGGAAACATAACCAATCTGGCATCTTTTTGGGGGACAGCCAGTGGAGGACCTTTGTGTTAAACTCATCCAAAATGTTTTGTGCTGTGTGACGTTTCTCCAAGCCAAACCTGGCTAGTGTTGCATGTTTCCGAGCAGCTTTAAAACTTAGTCCGGGTCAACACCTGCGTTTAGCTTTGCTTTAACCCCTGAAAAAAAGACCCAGTGTGCAGTGATGCACATGTAATCAGCGCCTGCGCCACTGGTCCACATGTCTGTTGTCAGATGTATAGTGTGAACAGCACTCTTCTGCAAAGCTGCCCCAATCACCTCCAGCACATCTTCATGTAGTGATGGAACCGCAACTCTGGCAAAATAGAACCGGCTAGGAACCTTCCATTTAGGGCAGAGCGCTGCCACTAATTCTAGAAAACCCACCCCTTCTACAAAAGAAAAAGGGAGAAGGTCCAGAGCTAGCATTTTAGCCAGCTTAGTGTTATACAGACGTGTCAGTGGGTGGTTGCGTTCATATGGCGCTTCTGTATACAACATCTTTTTAATGTTGCCCTGGACCAAGCATTTACGGGATGATGATGATTTCTTCGACCCAGTTACGCTCGCTGATGAACTTTTTCGCATTGGTGTCTCACTCTCTCCCACACTCTTAGTGTGGCTCACATGGGGTATGCTGCTGACAGGGGTACTGGGTGTAAGTGAAGTGTTTGACACGTCTTCTTCCTCTTCGTCATCATCAGATGAAACATCAACGTTTTCATTACGTGCAATTCGGGCTTCCTTGATCGCCTGTAGGTGCGCAAACCATTGGACAGTGTGCTGTCTCTTAAGATGACCTCTCTGGCCTCTGGTACCATAGTTGGTACCAACATTACCACGACTAACTGCAACCTTACAAATGCTACAAATGGCGAAGTTTTCCCTTTTTGGACAAACACTAAAGAAGTCCCAAGCTGGGGACTTGAATTGTCTGTGGGGGCCAGAGGAGGCGGCGATACTGGTGGTGGGGGTCATGCTGCTAATGCCAGATGAAGTGGAGGATGTGGATTGCCGAACTTTAGTACGTTGTGCACTTTCACCACCACTAATTGAGGTCGAGGTGGATGGAGGTCCCTTCCGGCGAGGAAGAAATATGGAAGCGGTACGTGTTGGTGTACTAGTTAACTCCAATAATTGTTGTGTTTCCATTGCCTCCTCGTCGACATCATCATAACGCTCAGCAGCTTCTCGGGCTAGGGTCAAAATGTCTGTTTGCTGCATGCCCGCTGGGGCTGCAGTGACCTTTATGATGACTGGGTCATCGTCGTGAGAGCCTTCATCAGCAGCAGTATCAGCCACTTCTTGTTGAGCCTCATCACACTCCATAACTATGAGTTTTTCGACGACCTTCCTTTTACGCTTAAGTACCTTTGTCAGATCATGGTGTGCCTCACTCTCAGAGGGCCGTGGTGGTTCCCAATTTTCATCCATATCATCAGAAGGAGGTGGGCTTGAAGAATATGTAGACACCGCCCTTGATCTTTTCCTTGCTAGGGATGTGGAAGACAATGAATGATCATCAGGAGGAGTGGCTTCCTCAAATGATTACTCGGCTTGATTGTCGATTTCCTGATGTGCCCCTACTTCGGCACTTGTGACCCTCCATGTACCTCTGCTTGAGCATCTCCTTGCACTGCCTCTCCTTCCACATGTACTTGGGCTTGTACTTGCACATGTGGTTGTTGTTGCGGCTGTGGTTGTTCAACACTCATCAGATGAGTTACAACAACCTGTGTTGATTGAGGGACATTGCTGCTACTTTCTTGCGATGAGACAACATAACTGGTCGATGGTGATTGAAGAAGTACACTGACTGCCTCTGCAGCACTCAAGGGCTTGGACTTAAGTTGGCGTGGTGGTGGTGGGGGCACTGAGCCCAATGGAGCGGGGGTGCTGCTCCCAGCTTGGTCCCCAGCAGATCCCGCTGCTGCTGCAGGCATACTCTTTTTTTTTACTCCCAAAAAATGTGGCGGGCGGCACACCAGTCTCCTTGGTAACTTGATTCTTCTGCTCCTTACTGGCAACTTTCTTGCTAGAGAAGCTACGGGGAACTTTTTTTGGGGCCATCTTTTTCAGAGCAGGCCGCAGTTGCACAAGTTGCAGAGTTGTCTGTGGCCAGACGTGACGTCGCGTGACGGTATGCTGCACACACACACCGCTGCAGGACTTCTTCCTGGCACTGGTGGTTCTCTTGAGTCTTGTGCACCTAAAAGCAATGGAAGACAGACAAACATCAGTTCAGTTATACTCCCCAAAAAAATCGAAAAACACAGAAAAATCAGCACAATCCCATGCCCTCCATGATGTTTACATTCAAGACACCCCACAGAAAGACTAGGCACATGCACCACTCACTACCCCTGGGCATAAAGGTTGAAAGCTAGGCAAAATGGTTGCAGACCTAAGAACACTGCCTGCATTCAAAATGGCCCCCTCCCTCCCAGCACATGGCCAGGGCCTGTAGCAGCACTCAAAATGGCCCCCAGCCACATGGCCTGTCCCCATGTACAACCCAAAAAATTGAAAAACACAGAAAAATCAGCACAATCCCATGCCATCCAGGCCCTCCATGATGTTTAAATTCAAGACACTCCACAGAAAGACTAGGCACATGCACCACACACTAGCCCTGGTGACAAGGCCACAACAACAGCCCAAAAAAACGAAAATCACAGAAAAATCAGCACAATCCCAAGCCCTCCATGATGTTTAAATTCAAGACACCCCACAGAAAGACTAGGCCTATGCACCACGCAGTACCCCTGGGCATAAAGGTTGAAAGCTAGGCAAAATGGTTGCAGACCTAAGAACACTGCCTGCATTCAAAATGGCCCCCTCCCTCCCAGCACATGGCCAGGGCCTGTAGCAGCACTCAAAATGGCCCCCAGCCACATGGCCTGTCCCCATGAACACCCCAGAAAATCGAAAAACACTGAAAAATCAGAACAATCCCATGCCATCCAGGCCCTCCATGATGTTTAAATTCAAGACATTCCACAGAAAGACTAGGCACATGCACCACTCACTAGCCCTGGTGAAAAGGCCATAACAACAGCCCAAAAAAACGAAAATCACAGAAAAATCACCACAATCCCCAGCCCTCCATGATGTTTAAATTCAAGACACCCCACAGAAAGACTAGGCCTATGCACCACTCAGTACCCCTGGGCATAAAGGTTGAAAGCTAGGAAAAATGGTTGCAGACCTAAGAACACTGCCTGCATTCAAAATGCCCCCCTCCCTCCCAGCACATGGCCAGGACCTGTAGCAGCACTCAAAATGGCCCCCAGCCACATGGCCTGTCCCCATGAACACCCCAAAAAATAGAACAACACAGAAAAATCAGCACAATCCTATGCCATCCAGGCCCTCCATGATGTTTAAATTCAAGACACCCCACAGAAAGACTAGGCACATGCACCACTCACTAGCCCAGGTGAAAAGGCCACAACAACAGCCCAAAAAAACGAAAATCACATAAAAATCAGCACAATAAGAAGCCCTCCATGATGTTTAAATTCAAGACACCCCACAGAAAGACTAAGCCTATGCAACACTCAGTACCCCTCGGCATAAAGGTTGAAAGCTAGGCAAAATGGTTGCAGACCTAAGAACACTGCCTGCATTCAAAATGGCCCCCTCCCTCCCAGCACATGGCCAGGGCCTGTAGCAGCACTCAAAATGGCCCCCAGCCACATGGCCTGTCCCCATGAACACCCCTAAAAATAGAACAACACAGAAAAATCAGCACAATCCTATGCCATCCAGGCCCTCCATGATGTTTAAATTCAAGACACCCCACAGAAAGACTAGGCACATGCACCACTCACTAGCCCAGGTGAAAAGGCCACAACAACAGCCCAAAAAAACGAAAATCACATAAAAATCAGCACAATAAGAAGCCCTCCATGATGTTTAAATTCAAGACACCCCACAGAAAGACTAGGCCTATGCACCACTCAGTACCTTTGGGCAAAAAGGTTGAAAGCTAGGCAAAATGGTTGCAGAACTAAGAACACTGCCTGCATTCAAAATGACCCCCTCCCTCCCAGCACATGGCCAGGGCCTGTAGCAGCACTCAAAATGGCCCCCAGCCACATGGCCTGTCCCCATGAACACCCCTAAAAATAGAAAAACACAGAAAAATCAGCACGATCCCATGCCATCCAGGCCCTCCATGATGTTTAAATTCAAGACACCCCACAGAAAGACTAGGCAAATGCACCACTCACTAGCCCTAGTGAAAAGGCCACAACAACAGCCCAAAAAAACGAAAATCACAGAAAAATCATCACAATCCCAAGCCCTCCATGATGTTTAAATTCAAGACACCCCACAGAAAGACTAGGCCTATGCACCACTCAGTACCCCTGGGCATAAAGGTTGAAAGCTAGGCAAAATGGTTGCAGACCTAAGAACACTGCCTGCATTCAAAATGGCCCCCTCCCTCCCAGCACATGGCCAGGGCCTGTAGCAGCACTCAACATGGCCCCCAGCCACATGGCCTGTCCCCATGAACACCCCAAAAAATTGAAAAACACAAAAAATCAGCACAATCCCATGCTATCCAGGCCCTCCATGATGTTTAAATTCAAGACACCCCACAGAAAGACTAGGCACATGCACCACTCACTAGCCGCGGTGAAAAGGCCACAACAACAGCCCAAAAAAACGAAAATCACAGAAAAATCAGTACAATCCCAAGCCCTCCATGATGTTTAAATTCAAGACACCCCAGAGAAAGACTAGGCCTATGCACCACTCAGTACCCCTGGGCATAATGGTTGAAAGCTAGGCAAAATGGTTGCAGACGTAAGAACACTGCCTGCATTCAAAATGGCCCCCTCCCTCCCAGCACATGACCAGGGCCTGTAGCAGCACTCAAAATGGCCCCCAGCCACATGGCCTGTCCCCATGTACACCCCAAAAAACTAGAAAAACACAGAAAAATCAGCACAATCCCATGCCATCCACGCCCTCCATGATGTTTAAATTCAAGACACCCCACAGAAAGACTAGGCACATGCACCACTCTCTAGCCCTGGTGAAAAGGCCACAACAACAGCCCAAAACAACGAAAATCACAGAAAAATCAGCACAATCCCAAGCCCTCCATGATGTTTAAATTCAATACACCCCACAGAAAGACTAGGCCTATACACCACTCAGTACCCCTGGGCATACAGGTTGAAAGCTAGGCAAAATGGTTGCAGACCTAAGAACACTGCCTGCATTCAAAATGGCCCCCTCCCTCCCAGCACATGGCCAGGGCCTGTAGCAGCACTCAAAATGGCCCCCAGCCACATGGCCTGTCCCCATGAACACCCCAGAAAATCGAAAAACACAGAAAAATCAGCACAATCCCATGCCATCCAGGACCTCCATTATGTTTAAATTCAAGACACCCCACAGAAAGACTAGGCACATGCACCACTCACTAGCCCTGGTGAAAAGGCCACAACAACAGCCCAAAAAAACGAAAAATCCGCACAATCCCAAGCCCTCCATGATGTTTAAATTCAAGACACCCCACAGAAAGACTAGGCCTATGCACCACTCAGTACCCCTGGGCATAAAGGTTGAAAGCTAGGCTAAATGGTTGCAGACCAGAGAACACTGCCTGCATTCAAAATGGCCCCTCCCTCCCAGCACATGGCCAGGGCCTGTAGCAGCACTAAAAAATGGCCCCCAGCCACATGGCCTGTCCCCATGATCACCCCAGAAAATCAAAAAACACAGACAAATCAGCACAATCCCATGCCATCCAGGCCCTCCATGATGTTTAAATTCAAGACACCCCACAGAAAGACTAGGCACATGCACCACTCAGTACCCCTGGGCATAAAGGTTGAAAGCTAGGCAAAATGGTTGCAGACCTGAGAACACTGCCTGCATTCAAAATGGCCCCCTACCTCCCAGCACATGGCCAGGGCCTGTATCAGCACTCAAAATGGCCCCCAGCCACATGGCCTGTCCCCATGAACACCCCAAAAAATCGAAAAACACAAAAAATCAGCGCAATCCCATGCCATCCAGGCCCTCCATGATGTTTAAATTCAAGACACCCCACAGAAAGACTAGGCACATGCACCACTCACTAGCCGTGGTGAAAAGGCCACAACAACAGCCAAAAACCCCGAAAATCCCAGAAAAATAATCACAATCCCAAGCACTCCATGATGTTTAAATTCAAGACACCCCACAGAAAGACTAGGCCTATGCACCACTCAGTACCCCTGGGCATAAAGGTTGAAAGCTAGGCAAAATGGTTGCAGACGTAAGAACACTGCCTGCATTCAAAATGTCCCCCTCCCTCCCAGCACATGACCAGGGCCTGTAGCAGCACTCAAAATGGCCCCCACCCACATGGCCTGTCCCCATGTACACCCCAAAAAACTAGAAAAACACAGAAAAATCAACACAATCCCATGCCATCCACGCCCTCCATGATGTTTAAATTCAAGACACCCCACAGAAAGACTAGGCACATGCACCACTCTCTAGCCCTGGTGAAAAGGCCACAACAACAGCCCAAAACAACGAAAATCACAGAAAAATCATCACAATCCCAAGCCCTCCATGATCTTTAAATTCAATACACCCCACAGAAAGACTAGGCCTATGCACCACTCAGTACCCCTGGGCATACAGGTTGAAAGCTAGGCAAAATGGTTGCAGACCTAAGAACACTGCCTGCATTCAAAATGGCCCCCTCCCTCCCAGCACATGGCCAGGGCCTGTAGCAGCACTCAAAATGGCCCCCAGCCACATGGCCTGTCCCCATGAACACCCCAGAAAATCGAAAAACAGAGAAAAATCAGCACAATCCCATGCCATCCAGGCCCTCCATTATGTTTAAATTCAAGACACCCCACAGAAAGACTAGGCACATGCACCACTCACTAGCCCTGGTGAAAAGGCCACAACAACAGCCCAAAAAAACGAAAATCACAGAAAAATCTGCACAATCCCAAGCCCTCCATGATGTTTAAATTCAAGACACCCCACAGAAAGACTAGGCTTATGCACCACTCAGTACCCCTAGGCATAAAGGTTGAAAGCTAGGCAAAATGGTTGCAGACCTGAGAACACTGCCTGCATTCAAAATGGCCCCCTCCCTCCCAGCACATGGCCAGGGCCTGTAGCAGCACTAAAAATGGCCCCCAGCCACATGGCCTGTCCCCATGATCACCCCAAAAAATCAAAAAACACAGAAAAATCAGCACAATCCCATGCAATCCAGGCCCTCCATGATGTTTAAATTCAAGACACCCCACAGAAACACTAGGCACATGCACCACTCACTAGCCCAGGTGAAAGGCCACAACAACAGCCCAAAAAAATGAAAATCACAGAAAAATCAGAACAATCCCAAGCCCTCCATGATGTTTAAATTCAAAACCCCCCACAGAAAGACTAGGCCTATGCACCACTCAGTACCCCTGGGCATAAAGGTTGAAAGCTAGGCAAAATGGTTGCAGACCTGAGAACACTGCCTGCATTCAAAATCGCCCCCTCCCTCCCAGCACATGGCCAGGGCCTGTAGCAGCACTCAAAATGGCCCCCAGCCACATGGCCTGTTCCCATGAACACCCCAGAAAATCGAAAAACACAGAAAAATCAGCACAATCCCATGCCATCCAGGACCTCCATTATGTTTAAATTCAAGACACCCCACAGAAAGACTAGGCACATGCACCACTCACTAGCCGTGGTGAAAAGGCCACAACAACAGCCCAAAAAAACGAAAATCACAGAAAAATCAGCACAATCCCAAGCCCTCCATGATCTTTAAATTCAATACACCCCACAGAAAGACTAGGCCTATGCACCACTCAGTACCCCTGGGCATACAGGTTGAAAGCTAGGCAAAATGGTTGCAGACCTAAGAACACTGCCTGCATTCAAAATGGCCCCCTCCCTCCCAGCACATGGCCAGGGCCTGTAGCAGCACTCAAAATGGCCCCCAGCCACATGGCCTGTCCCCATGAACACCCCAGAAAATCGAAAAACACAGAAAAATCAGCACAATCCCATGCCATCCAGGCCCTCCATTATGTTTAAATTCAAGACACCCCACAGAAAGACTAGGCACATGCACCACTCACTAGCCCTGGTGAAAAGGCCACAACAACAGCCCAAAAAAACGAAAATCACAGAAAAATCTGCACAATCCCAAGCCCTCCATGATGTTTAAATTCAAGACACCCCACAGAAAGACTAGGCTTATGCACCACTCAGTACCCCTGGGCATAAAGGTTGAAAGCTAGGCAAAATGGTTGCAGACCTGAGAACACTGCCTGCATTCAAAATGGCCCCCTCCATCCCAGCACATGGCCAGGGCCTGTAGCAGCACTAAAAATGGCCCCCAGCCACATGGCCTGTCCCCATGATCACCCCAAAAAATCAAAAAACACAGAAAAATCAGCACAATCCCATGCCATCCAGGCCCTCCATGATGTTTAAATTCAAGACACCCCACAGAAAGACTAGGCACATGCACCACTCACTAGCCCAGGTGAAAGGCCACAACAACAGCCCAAAAAAATGAAAATCACAGAAAAATCAGAACAATCCCAAGCCCTCCATGATGTTTAAATTCAAGACCCCCCACAGAAAGACTAGGCCTATGCACCACTCAGTACCCCTGGGCATAAAGGTTGAAAGCTAGGCAAAATGGTTGCAGACCTGAGAACACTGCCTGCATTCAAAATCGCCCCCTCCCTCCCAGCACATGGCCAGGGCCTGTAGCAGCAATCAAAATGGCCCCCAGCCACATGGCCTGTTCCCATGAACACCCCAGAAAATCGAAAAACACAGAAAAATCAGCACAATCCCATGCCATCCAGGACCTCCATTATGTTTAAATTCAAGACACCCCACAGAAAGACTAGGCACATGCACCACTCACTAGCCGTGGTGAAAAGGCCACAACAACAGCCCAAAAAAACGAAAATCACAGAAAAATCAGCACAATCCCAAGCCCTCCATGATGTTTAAATTCAAGACACCCCAGAGAAAGACTAGGCCTATGCACCACTCAGTACCCCTGGGCATCAAGGTTGAAAGCTAGGCAAAATGGTTGCAGACGTAAGAACACTGCCTGCATTCAAAATGTCCCCCTCCCTCCCAGCACATGACCATGGCCTGTAGCAGCACTCAAAATGGCCCCCAGCCACATGGCCTGTCCCCATGTGCACCCCAAAAAACTAGAAAAACACAGAAAAATCAGCACAATCCCATGCCATCCACGCCCTCCATGATGTTTAAATTCAAGAAACCCCACAGAAAGACTAGGCACATGCACCACTCTCTAGCCCTGGTGAAAAGGCCACAACAACAGCCCAAAACAACGAAAATCACAGAAAAATCAGCACAATCCCAAGCCCTCCATGATGTTTAAATTCAATACACCCCACAGAAAGACTAGGCCTATGCACCACTCAGTACCCCTGGGCATACAGGTTGAAAGCTAGGCAAAATGGTTGCAGACCTAAGAACACTGCCTGCATTCAAAATGGCCCCCTCCCTCCCAGCACATGGCCAGGGCCTGTAGCAGCACTCAAAATGGCCCCCAGCCACATGGCCTGTCCCCATGAACACCCCAGAAAATCGAAAAACACAGAAAAATCAGCACAATCCCATGCCATCCAGGCCCTCCATTATGTTTAAATTCAAGACACCCCACAGAAAGACTAGGCACATGCACCACTCACTAGCCCTGGTGAAAAGGCCACAACAACAGCCCAAAACAACGAAAATCACAGAAAAATCAGCACAATCCCAAGCCCTCCATGATGTTTAAATTCAATACACCCCACAGAAAGACTAGGCTTATGCACCACTCAGTACCCCTGGGCATAAAGGTTGAAAGCTAGGCAAAATGGTTGCAGACCTGAGAACACTGCCTGCATTCAAAATGGCCCCCTCCCTCCCAGCACATGGCCAGGGCCTGTAGCAGCACTAAAAATGGCCCCCATCCACATGGCCTGTCCCCATGATCACCCAAAAAAATAAAAAAACACAGAAAAATCAGCACAATCCCATGCCATCCAGGCCCTCCATGATGTTTAAATTCAAGACACCCCACAGAAAGACTAGGCACATGCACCACTCACTATCCCTGGTGAAAAGGCCACAACAACAGCCCAAAAAAATGAAAATCACAGAAAAATCAGAACAATCCTAAGCCCTCCATGATGTTTAAATTCAAGACACCCCACAGAAAGACTAGGCCTATGCACCACTCAGTACCCCTGGGCATAAAGGTTGAAAGCTAGGCAAAATGGTTGCAGACCTAAGAACACTGCCTGCATTCAAAATACCCCCCTCCCTCCCAGCACATGGCCAGGGCCTGTAGCAGCACTCAAAATGGCCCCCAGCCACATGGCCTGTCCCCATGAACACCCCAAAAAATAGAAAAACACAAAAAATCAGCACAATCCCATGCCTTCCAGGCCCTCCATGATGTTTAAATTCAAGACACCCCACAGAAAGACTAGGCACATGCACCACTCACTAGCCCTGGTGAAAAGGCCACAACAACAGCCCAAAAAAACGAAAATCACAGAAAAATCAGCACAATCCCAAGCCCTCCATGATGTTTAAATTCAAGACACCCCACAGAAAGACTAGGCCTATGCACCACTCAGTACCCCTGGGCATAAAGGTTGAAAGCTAGGCAAAATGGTTGCAGACCTAAGAACACTGCCTGCATTCAAAATGGCCCCCTCCCTCCCAGCACATGGCCAGGGCCTGTAGCAGCACTCAACATGGCCCCAGCCACATGGCCTGTCCCCATGAACACCCCAAAAAATTGAAAAACACAAAAAATCAGCACAATCCCATGCTATCCAGGCCCTCCATGATGTTTAAATTCAAGACACCCCACAGAAAGACTAGGCACATGCACCACTCACTAGCCGTGGTGAAAAGGCCACAACAACAGCCCAAAAAAACGAAAATCACAGAAAAATCAGTACAATCCCAAGCCCTCCATGATGTTTAAATTCAAGACACCCCAGAGAAAGACTAGGCCTATGCACCACTCAGTACCCCTGGGCATAATGGTTGAAAGCTAGGCAAAATGGTTGCAGACGTAAGAACACTGCCTGCATTCAAAATGGCCCCCTCCCTCCCAGCACATGACCAGGGCCTGTAGCAGCACTCAAAATGGCCCCCAGCCACATGGCCTGTCCCCATGTACACCCCAAAAAACTAGAAAAACACAGAAAAATCAGCACAATCCCATTCCATCCACGCCCTCCATGATGTTTAAATTCAAGACACCCCACAGAAAGACTAGGCACATGCACCACTCACTAGCCGTGGTGAAAAGGCCACAACAACAGCCCAAAAAAACGAAAATCACAGAAAAATCAGTACAATCCCAAGCCCTCCATGATGTTTAAATTCAAGACACCCCAGAGAAAGACTAGGCCTATGCACCACTCAGTACCCCTGGGCATAATGGTTGAAAGCTAGGCAAAATGGTTGCAGACGTAAGAACACTGCCTGCATTCAAAATGGCCCCCTCCCTCCCAGCACATGACCAGGGCCTGTAGCAGCACTCAAAATGGCCCCCAGCCACATGGCCTGTCCCCATGTACACCCCAAAAAACTAGAAAAACACAGAAAAATCAGCACAATCCCATTCCATCCACGCCCTCCATGATGTTTAAATTCAAGACACCCCACAGAAAGACTAGGCACATGCACCACTCTCTAGCCCTGGTGAAAAGGCCACAACAACAGCCCAAAACAACGAAAATCACAGAAAAATCAGCACAATCCCAAGCCCTCCATGATGTTTAAATTCAATACACCCCACAGAAAGACTAGGCCTATGCACCACTCAGTACCCCTGGGCATACAGGTTGAAAGCTAGGCAAAATGGTTGCAGACCTAAGAACACTGCCTGCATTCAAAATGGCCCCCTCCCTCCCAGCACATGGCCAGGGCCTGTAGCAGCACTCAAAATGGCCCCCAGCCACATGGCCTGTCCCCATGAACACCCCAGAAAATCGAAAAACACAAAAAAATCAGCACAATCCCATGCCATCCAGGACCTCCATTATGTTTAAATTCAAGTCACCCCACAGAAAGACTAGGCACATGCACCACTGACTAGCCCTGGTGAAAAGGCCACAACAACAGCACAAAAAAATGAAAATCACAGAAAAATCAGAACAATCCCAAGCCCTCCATGATGTTTAAATTCAAGACACCCCACAGAAAGACTAGGCCTATGCACCACTCAGTACCCCTGGGCATAAAGGTTGAAAGCTAGGCAAAATGGTTGCAGACCTGAGAACACTGCCTGTATTCAAAATGGCCCACTCCCTCCCAGCACATGGCCAGGGCCTGTAGCAGCACTCAAAATGGCCCCCAGCCACATGGCCTGTTCCCATGAACACCCCAAAAAATCGAAAAACACAGAAAAATCAGCACAATCCCATGCCATCCAAGCCCTCCATGATGTTTCAATTCAAGACACCCCACAGAAAGACTAGGCACATGCACCACTCACTAGCCCTGGTGAAAAGGCCACAACAGCCGAAAAAAATGAAAATCACAGAAAAATCATCACAATCCCAAGCCCTCCATGATGTTTAAATTCAAGACACCCCACAGAAAGACTAGGCCTGTGCACCTCTCAGTACCCCTGGGCATAAAGGTTGAAAGCTAGGCAAAATGGTTGCAGACCTAAGAACACTGACTGCATTCAAAATGCCCCCCTCCCTCCCAGCACATGGCCAGGGCCTGTAGCAGCACTCAAAATGGCCCCCAGCCACATGGCCTGTCCCCATGAACACCCCAAAAAATCGAAAAACACAAAAAATCAGCACAATCCCATGCCATCCAGGCCCTCCATGATGTTTAAATTCAAGACACCCCACAGAAAGACTAGGCACATGCACCACTCACTAGCCGTGGTGAAAAGGCCACAACAACAGCCCAAAAAAACGAAAATCACAGAAAAATCAGCACAATCCCAAGCCCTCCATGATGTTTAAATTCAAGACACCCCAGAGAAAGACTAGGCCTATGCACCACTCAGTACCCCTGGGCATAAAGGTTGAAAGCTAGGCAAAATGGTTGCAGACGTAAGAACACTGCCTGCATTCAAAACGGCCCCCTCCCTCCCAGCACATGACCAGGGCCTGTAGCAGCACTCAAAATGGCCCCCAGCCACATTGCCTGTCCCCATGTACACCCCAAAAAATAGAAAAACACAGAAAAATCAGCACAATCCCATGCCATCCACGCCCTCCATGATGTTTAAATTCAAGACACCCCACAGAAAGACTAGGCACATGCACCACTCTCTAGCCCTGGTGAAAAGGCCAGAACAACAGCCCAAAACAACGAAAATCACAGAAAAATCAGCACAATCCCAAGCCCTCCATGATGTTTAAATTCAATACACCCAACAGAAAGACTAGGCCTATGCACCACTCAGTACCCCTGGGCATACAGGTTGAAAGCTAGGCAAAATGGTTGCAGACCTAAGAACACTGCCTGCATTCAAAATGGCCCCCTCCCTCCCAGCACATGGCCAGGGCCTGTAGCAGCACTCAAAATGGCCCCCAGACACATGGCCTGTCCCCATGAACACCCCAGAAAATCGAAAAACACAGAAAAATCAGCACAATCCCATGCCATCCAGGCCCTCCATTATGTTTAAATTCACGACACCCCACAGAAAGACTAGGCACATGCACCACTCTCTAGCCCTGGTGAAAAGGCCAGAACAACACAAAACAACGAAAATCACAGAAAAATCAGCACAATCCCAAGCCCTCCATGATGTTTAAATTCAATACACCCAACAGAAAGACTAGGCCTATGCACCACTCAGTACCCCTGGGCATACAGGTTGAAAGCTAGGCAAAATGGTTGCAGACCTAAGAACACTGCCTGCATTCAAAATGGCCCCCTCCCTCCCAGCACATGGCCAGGGCCTGTAGCAGCACTCAAAATGGCCCCCAGCCACATGGCCTGTCCCCATGAACACCCCAGAAAATCGAAAAACACAGAAAAATCAGCACAATCCCATGCCATCCAGGCCCTCCATTATGTTTAAATTCAAGACACCCCACAGAAAGACTAGGCACATGCACCACTCACTAGCCCTGGTGAAAAGGCCACAACAACAGCCCAAAAAAACGAAAATCACAGAAAAATCCGCACAATCCCAAGCCCTCCATGATGTTTAAATTCAAGACACCCCACAGAAAGACTAGGCCTATGCACCACTCAGTACCCCTGGGCATAAAGGTTGAAAGCTAGGCTAAATGGTTGCAGACCAGAGAACACTGCCTGCATTCAAAATGGCCCCTCCCTCCCAGCACATGGCCAGGGCCTGTAGCAGCACTAAAAAATGGCCCCCAGCCACATGGCCTGTCCCCATGATCACCCCAAAAAATCAAAAAACACAGACAAATCAGCACAATCCCATGCCATCCAGGCCCTCCATGATGTTTAAATTCAAGACACCCCACAGAAAGACTAGGCACATGCACCACTCAGTACCCCTGGGCATAAAGGTTGAAAGCTAGGCAAAATGGTTGCAGACCTGAGAACACTGCCTGCATTCAAAATGGCCCCCTACCTCCCAGCACATGGCCAGGGCCTGTAGCAGCACTCAAAATGGCCCCCAGCCACATGGCCTGTCCCCATGAACACCCCAAAAAATCGAAAAACACAAAAAATCAGCACAATCCCATGCCATCCAGGCCCTCCATGATGTTTACATTCAAGACACCCCACAGAAAGACTAGGCCTATGCACCACTCAGTACCCCTGGGCATAAAGGTTGAAAGCTAGGCAAAATGGTTGCAGACTTAAGAACACTGCCTGCATTCAAAATGGCCCCTCCCTCCCAGCACATGGCCAGGGCCTGGAGCAGCACTCAAAATGGCCCCCGGCCACTTGGCCTGTCCGCATGAACACCCCAAAAAATCGAAAAACACAGAAAAATCAACACAATCCCATGTCATCCCGGCCCTCCATGATGTTTTAAATTCAAGACACCCCACAGAAAGACTAGGCACATACACCACTCACTAGCCCTGGTGAAAAGGCCACAGCAACAGCCCAAAAAAACGAAAATCACAGAAAAATCAGCACAATCCCAAGCCCTCCATGATGTTTAAATTCAAGACACCCCACAGAAAGACTAGGCCTATGCACCACTCAGTACCCCTGGGCATAAAGGTTGAGAGCTAGGCAAAATGGTTGCAGACCTAAGAACACTGCCTGCATTCAAAAGGGCCCCCTCCCTCCCAGCACTTGGCCAGGGCCTGTAGCAGCACTCAAAATGGCCCCCAGCCACATGGCCTGTCCCCATGAACACCCCAAAAAATCGAAAAACACAGAAAAATCAGCACAATCCCATGCCATCCAGGCCCTCCATGATGTTTAAATTCAAGACACCCCACAGAAAGACTAGGCACATGCACCACTCCCTAGCCCTGGTAAAAAGGCCACAACAACAGCCCAAAAAACACGAAAATCACAAAAAAATCAGCACAATCCCAAGCCCTCAATGATGTTTAAATTCAAGACACCCCACAGAAAGACTAGGCCTATGCACCACTCAGTACCCTTGGGCAAAAAGGTTGAAAGCTTGGCAAAATGGTTGCAGAACTAAGAACACTGCCTGCATTCAAAATGGCCCCCTCCCTCCCAGCACATGGCCAGGGCCTGTAGCAGCACTCAAAATGGCCCCCAGCCACATGGCCTGTCCCCATGAACACCCCAAAAAATCGAAAAACACAGAAAAATCAGCACAATCCCATGCCATCCAGGCCCTCCATGATGTTTAAATTCAAGACACCCCACAGAAAGACTAGGCACATGCACCACTCACTAGCCCTGGTGAAAAGGCCACAACAACAGCCCAAAAAACGAAAATCACAGAAAAATCAGCACAATCCCAAGCCCTCCGTGATGTTTAAATTCAAGACACCCCACAGAAAGACTAGGCCTATGCACCACTCAGTACCCCTGGGCATAAAGGTTGAAAGCTAGGCAAAATCGTTGCAGACCTAGGAACACTGCCTGCATTCAAAATGGCCCCCTCCCTCCCAGCACATGGTCAGGGCCTGTAGCAGCACTCAAAATGGCCCCCAGCCACATGACCTGTCCCCATGAACACCCCAAAAAATAGAAAAACACAGAAAAATCAGCACAATCCCTTCCCATCCAGGCCCTCCATGATGTTTAAATTCAAGAGACCCCACAGAAAGACTAGGCACATGCACCACTCACTAGCCCTGGTGAAAAGGCCACAACAACAGCCCAAAAAAACAAAAAACACAGAAAAATCAGCACAATCCCAAGCCCTCCATGATGTTTAAATTCAAGACAACCCACAGAAAGACTAGGCCTATGCACCACTCAGTACCCCTGGGCATGAAGGTAGAAAGTTAGGCAAAATGGTTGCAGACCTAAGAACACTGCCTGCATTCAAAATGGCCCCCTCCCTCCCAGCACATGGCCAGGGCCTGTAGCAGCACTCAAAATGGCCCCCAGCCACATGGCCTGTCCCCATGAACACCCCAAAAAATCGAAAAACACAAAAGATCAGCACAACCCCATGCCATCCAGGCCCTCCATGATGTTTAAATTCAAGACACCACACAGGAAGACTAGGCACATGCACCACTCACTAGCCCTGGTGAAAAGGCCACAACAACAGCCCAAAAAAACGAAAATCACATAAAAATCATCACAATCCCAAGCCCTCCATGATGTTTAAATTCAAGACACCCCACAGAAAGACTAGGCCTATGCACCACTCAGTACCCCTGGGCATAAAGTTTGAAAGCTAGGAAAAATGGTTGCAGACCTAAGAACACTGCCTGCATTCAAAATGGCCCCCTCCTTCTCAGCACATGGCCAGGGCTTG
Organism: Lissotriton vulgaris; assembly: GCF_964263255.1. Classification (NCBI taxonomy): domain Eukaryota; kingdom Metazoa; phylum Chordata; class Amphibia; order Caudata; family Salamandridae; genus Lissotriton; species Lissotriton vulgaris. The sequence continues at coordinate 9,164 of NW_028250821.1, read as the reverse complement.
TAGCAGCACTCAAAATGGCCCCCAGCCACATGGCCTGTCCCCATGAACACCCCAAAAAATCGAAAAACACAGAATAATCAGCACAATCCCATGCCATCCAGGCCCTCTATGATGTTTAAATTCAAGACACCTCACAGAAAGACTAGGCACATGCACCACTCCCTAGCCCTGGTAAAAAGGCCACAACAACAGCCCAAAAAAACGAAAATCACAGAAAAATCAGCACAATCCCAAGCCCTCCATGATGTTTAAATTCAAGACACCCCACAGAAAGACTAGGCCTATGCACCACTCAGTACCCTTGGGCAAAAATGTTGAAAGCTAGGCAAAATGGTTGCAGAACTAAGAACACTGCCTGCATTCAAAATGGCCCCCTCCCTCCCAGCACATGGCCAGGGCCTGTAGCAGCACTCAAAATGGCCCCCAGCCACATGGCCTGTCCCCATGAACACCCCAAAAAATCGAAAAACACAGAAAAATCAGCACAATACCATGCCATCCAGGCCCTCCATGATGTTTAAATTCAAGACACCCCACAGAAAGACTAGGCACATGCACCACTCACTAGCCCTGGTGAAAAGGCCACAACAACAGCCCAAAACGAAAATCACAGAAAAATCAGCACAATCCCAAGCCCTCCGTGATGTTTAAATTCAAGACACCCCACAGAAAGACTAGGCCTATGCACCACTCAGTACCCCTGGGCATAAAGGTTAAAAGCTAGGCAAAATGGTTGCAGACCTAAGAACACTGCCTGCATTCAAAATGACCCCCTCCCAGCACATGGTCAGGGCCTGTAGCAGCACTCAAAATGGCCCCCAGCCACATGACCTGTCCCCATGAACACCCCAAAAAATAGAAAAACACAGAAAAATCAGCACAATCCCTTCCCATCCAGGCCCTCCATGATGTTTAAATTCAAGACACCCCACAGAAAGACTAGGCACATGCACCACTCACTAGCCCTGGTGAAAAGGCCACAACAGCCCAAAAAAACAAAAAACACAGAAAAATCAGCACAATCCCAAGCCCTCCATGATATTTAAATTCAAGACACCCCACAGAAAGACTAGGCCTATGCACCACTCAGTACCCCTGGGCATGAAGGTAGAAAGCTAGGCAAAATGGTTGCAGACCTAAGAACACTGCCTGCATTCAAAATGGCCCCCTCCCTCCCAGCACATGGCCAGGGCCTGTAGCAGCACTCAAAATGGCCCCCAGCCACATGGCCTGTCCCCATAAACACCACAAAAAATCGAAAAACACAAAAAATCAGCACAACCTCATGCCATTCAGGCCCTCCATGATGTTTAAATTCAAGACACCACACAGAAAGACTAGGCACATGCACCACTCACTAGCCCTGGTGAAAAGGCCACAACAACAGCCCAAAAAAACGAAAATCACATAAAAATCATCACAATCCCAAGCCCTCCATGATGTTTAAATTCAAGACACCCCACAGAAAGACTAGGCCTATGCACCACTCAGTACCCCTGGGCATAAAGTTTGAAAGCTAGGAAAAATGGTTGCAGACCTAAGAACACTGCCTGCATTCAAAATGTCCCCCTCCTTCTCAGCACATGGCCAGGGCTTGTAGCAGCACTCAAAATGGCCCCCAGCCACATGGCCTGTCCCCATGAACACCCCAAAAAATCGAAAAACACAGAATAATCAGCACAATCCCATGCCATCCAGGCCCTCCATGATGTTTAAATTCAAGACACCTCACAGAAAGACTAGGCACATGCACCACTCCCTAGCCCTGGTAAAAAGGCCACAACAACAGCCCAAAAAAACGAAAATCACAGAAAAATCAGCACAATCCCAAGCCCTCCATGATGTTTAAATTCAAGACACCCCACAGAAAGACTAGGCCTATGCACCACTCAGTACCCTTGGGCAAAAAGGTTGAAAGCTAGGCAAAATGGTTGCAGAACTAAGAACACTGCCTGCATTCAAAATGGCCCCCTCCCTCCCAGCACATGGCCAGGGCCTGTAGCAGCACTCAAAATGGCCCCCAGCCACATGGCCTGTCCCCATGAACACCCCAAAAAATCGAAAAACACAGAAAAATCAGCACAATACCATGCCATCCAGGCCCTCCATGATGTTTAAATTCAAGACACCCCACAGAAAGACTAGGCACATGCACCACTCACTAGCCCTGGTGAAAAGGCCACAACAACAGCCCAAAAAACGAAAATCACAGAAAAATCAGCACAATCCCAAGCCCTCCGTGATGTTTAAATTCAAGACACCCCACAGAAAGACTAGGCCTATGCACCACTCAGTACCCCTGGGCATAAAGGTTAAAAGCTAGGCAAAATGGTTGCAGACCTAAGAACACTGCCTGCATTCAAAATGGCCCCCTCCCTCCCAGCACATGGTCAGGGCCTGTAGCAGCACTCAAAATGGCCCCCAGCCACATGACCTGTCCCCATGAACACCCCAAAAAATAGAAAAACACAGAAAAATCAGCACAATCCCTTCCCATCCAGGCCCTCCATGATGTTTAAATTCAAGACACCCCACAGAAAGACTAGGCACATGCACCACTCACTAGCCCTGGTGAAAAGGCCACAACAACAGCCCAAAAAAACAAAAAACACAGAAGAATCAGCACAATCCCAAGCCCTCCATGATATTTAAATTCAAGACACCCCACAGAAAGACTAGGCCTATGCACCACTCAGTACCCCTGGGCATGAAGGTAGAAAGCTAGGCAAAATGGTTGCAGACCTAAGAACACTGCCTGCATTCAAAATGGCCCCCTCCCTCCCAGCACATGGCCAGGGCCTGTAGCAGCACTCAAAATGGCCCCCAGCCACATGGCCTGTCCCCATGAACACCACAAAAAATCGAAAAACACAAAAAATCAGCACAACCCCATGCCATTCAGGCCCTCCATGATGTTTAAATTCAAGATACCACACAGAAAGACTAGGCACATGCACCACTCACTAGCCCTGGTGAAAAGGCCACAACAACAGCCCAAAAAAACGAAAATCACATAAAAATCATCACAATCCCAAGCCCTCCATGATATTTAAATTCAAGACACCCCACAGAAAGACTAGGCCTATGCACCACTCAGTACCCCTGGGCATAAAGTTTGAAAGCTAGGAAAAATGGTTGCAGACCTAAGAACACTGCCTGCATTCAAAATGGCCCCCTCCTTCTCAGCACATGGCCAGGGCCTGTAGCAGCACTCAAAATGGCCCCCAGCCACATGGCCTGTCCCCATGAACACCCCAAAAAATCGAAAAACACAGAAAAATCAGCACAATCCCATGCCATCCAGGCCCTCCATGATGTTTAAATTCAAGACACCCTACAGAAAGACTAGGCACATGCACCATTCACTAGCCGTGGTGAAAAGGCCACAACAACAGCCCCAAAAAAACGAAAATCACAGAAAAATCAGCACAATCCCAAGCCCTCCATGATGTTTAAATTCAAAACACACCACAGAAAGACTAGGGCTATGCACCACTCAGTACCCCTGGGCATAAAGGTTGAAAGCTAGGCAAAATGGTTGCAGACCTAGGAACACTGCCTGCATTCAAAATGGCTCCCTCCCTCCCAGCACATGGCCAGGGCCTGTAGCAGCACTCAAAATGGCCCCCAGGCACATGGCCTGTCCCTATGAACTCCCCCAAAAACTCGAAAAACACAAAAAATCAGCACAATCCCATGCCATCCAGGCCCTCCATGATGTTTAAATTCAAGACACCCCACAGAAAGACCAGGCACATGCACCACTCACTAGCCGTGGTGAAAAGGCCACAACAACAGCCCAAAAAAACGAAAATCACAGAAAAATCAGCACAATCCCAAGCCCTCCATGATGTTTAAATTCAAGACACCCCACAGAAAGACTAGGCCTATGCACCACTCAGTACCCCTGGGCATAAAGGTTGAAAGCTAGGCAAAATGGTTGCAGACGTAAGAACACTGCCTGCATTCAAAATGGCCCCCTCCCTGCCAGCACATGACCAGGGCCTGTAGCAGCTCTCAAAATGGCCCCCAGCCACATGGCCTGTCCCCATGTACACCCCAAAAAATCGAAAAACACAGAAAAATCAGCACAATCCCATGCCATCCAGGCCCTCCATGATTTTTAAATTCAAGACACCCCACAGAAAGACTAGGCACATGCACTACTCTCTAGCCCTGGTGAAAAGGCCACAACAACAGCCCAAAAAACGAAAATCACAGGAAAATCCGCACAATCCCAAGCCCTCCATGATGTTTAAATTCAAGACACCCCACAGAAAGACTAGGCCTATGAACCACTCAGTACCCCTGGGCATACAGGTTGAAAGCTAGGCAAAATGGTTGCAGACCTAAGAACACTGACTGCATTCAAAATGGCCCCCTCACTCCCAGCACATGGTCAGGGCCTGTAGCAGCACTCAAAATGGCCCCCAGCCACATGACCTGTCCCCATGAACACCCCAAAAAATCAAAAAACACAGAAAAATCAGCACAATCCCATGCCATCCAGGCCCTCCGTGATGTTTAAATTCAAGACACCGCACAGAAAGACTAGGCACATGCACCACTCACTAGCCCTGGTGAAAAGGCCACAACAACAGCCCAAAAAAACGAAAATCACAGAAAAATCAGCACAATCCCAAGCCCTCCATGATGTTTAAATTCAAGACACGCCACAGAAAGACTAGACCTTTGCACCACTCAGTACCCCTGGGCATAAAGGTTGAAAGCTAGGCAAAATGGTTGCAGACCTAAGAACACTGCCTGCATTCAAAATGGCCCCCTCCCTCCCAGCACATGGCCAGGGCCTGTAGCAGCACTCAAAATGGCCCCCAGCCACATGGCCTGTCCCCATGAACACCCCAGAAAATCGAAAAACACAGAAAAATCAGCACAATCCCATGCCATCCAGACCCTCCATGATGTTTAAATTCAAGACACCCCACAGAAAGACTAGGCACATGCACCACTCACTAGCCCTGGTGAAAAGGCCACAACAGCCCAAAAAAACGAAAAACACAGAAAAATCAGCACAATCCCAAGCCCTCCATGATGTTTACATTCAAAACACCCCACAGAAAGACTAGGCCTATGCACCACTCAGTACCCCTGGGCATAAAGGTTGAAAGCTAGGCAAAATGGTTGCAGACCTAAGAACACTGCCTGCATTCAAAATGGCCCCCTCCCTCCCAGCACATGGCCAGGGCCTGTAGCAGCACTCAAAATGGTCCCCAGCCACCTGTCCTGTCCCCATGAACACCCCAAAAAATCAAAAAACACAGAAAAATCAGCACAATCCCTTGCCATCCAGGCCCTCCATGATGTTTAAATTCAAGACACCCCACAGAAAGACTAGGCACATGCACCACTCACTAGCCCTGGTGAAAAGGCCACAACAACAGCCCAAAAAAACGAAAATCACAGAAAATCAGTACAATCCCAAGCCCTCCATGATGTTTAAATTCAAGACACCCCACAGAAATCCTAGGCCTATGCACCACTCAGTACCCCTGGGCATAAAGGTTGAAAGCTAGGCAAAATGGTTGCAGACCTAAGAACACTGCCTGCATTCAAAATGGCCCCCTCCCTCCCAGCACATGGCCAGGGCCTGTAGCAGCACTCAAAATGGCCCCCAGCCACATGGCCAGTTCCCATGAACACCCCAAAAAATCGAAAAACACAGAAAAATCAGCACAATCCCATGCCATCCAGGCCCTCCATGATGTTTAAATTCAAGACACCCCACAGAAAGTCTAGGCACATGCACCACTCACTAGCCCTGGTGAAAAGGCCACAACTACAGCCCAAAAAAACGAAAATCACAGAAAAATGAGCACAATCCCAAGCCATCCAGGCCCTCCATGATGTTTTTATTAAAGAGACCCCACAGAAAGACTCAGTCCACCCACCACTGAGTACCCCTGGGCAAAAGGCCCCAACAACAGCCCAAAAATCGAAAATTACAAAATTGTAGTTGCAGCAACTGTAATGCCCAAACAAACTTACTTGTGAAATTTCTAATCCAAAAGTAATCCAAAGAAAGTCAAAAAGGCCTCAAATCCAAATATCCAGCAGCATCCACAAAAAGTAATCCTTCCAGCTCCAGATCCAAATGAAAAGTGACCAGGAGATGGACAAAGCACTGGGAGGAGCCTGCTGGACAGGAACAGGAAGTTGGAGACTGTGGGGCACTTCCTTCCTCCCACCCCACCACCCCAAAATGGACTCCTTGCAAAAAAAGTGCAGGCAAATGTCAACCTGAGGAGTTATTCAGATAAAAATCATCATTTTCAGAAGGTTTATGCTGCTTGCTGGTGGATTTCTTGTGCAGAATTGCAAATTTTGTATTTTCGCGAGTGCGAGATTGTTGCTGCTCGCCGCATGTATGAGTTTGCAATTGCGAACTCCCGCGATACGTGATCACGGCGTACTCGCGTTGGCAAACTCTCGCTGTGCAAGGTGGCGAGCGCAATGATGTAATTGCGGTCGCCAAACTCCCACGGGATCTCGCAGCAAGATCCAAAATGGCGCAGCACTCGCAAAATATCGAGAAAAACAACTCGTCAAACGCTGAATGACGGTAAGTGAATGCCGCGCGCCGCAAAATTGTATCACCAAGAAAAAAAAATCTGCTGCGTGCAAATTTGCGGATTTTCGGTAAATTCGCGAGCTTTCGCGGATTGCGAATTTACCGAAAATCCGCAAAATCCGCGAGCGGAACGGATTTTCCGCCCATGCTTATATACATGTTAGATAAGGATCTAGCTGAAATGATGAGTATAAATATACAGGATGAATATTTAGATTATCCCAGGAAAGCAAATGTCTTCAGCTAATGCTGAAAGGGTCGTCTGTTGTAGTTTGACAGCGATTAAATTAAGCATTAGCAGAAGACATCTCATATTTAGCTATTATCGTGACATTTAGCGGACTCCATTTTGTATTCATGGCAGCCATTTTGTTTGCTACATGCTGCCATGTGCCGCCCATGTGCTTTGTCCTATCTTCCTGTTAACTACGCTTGAAATCTACCCGGCAACGAGTTATATTTAGCATCCCCCACTTTCGCGCATGCCCAGTAGGGTCTGCAGCTGTTAGTAATTAGTAACAGACAGGAATGTGTTTACTAGTTCCCAAAACCGTTAGCTACTCCCACTTATCGATTGTGCCTTTCTATATGACCTTATATGTACATAAAACTCGGTTCTGTGTTTGTACTGCCTTCTTTTGAGCCCCTGTGCGGGTATAAAAGGACCATGCTCTTTTAGTTCATGGTGCTACTTCTTGCAATGCCGAAGGGTACTGTTTGAACCGTAGCACCACCTCATGAGGTGTAATAAACGTTATCTTTTCTATTCCAGTTTCTGTGCGAACGTCTTCCTATATGGTCTGAGGACTTTGTGCAGAGATGGGCGAACCGCTTGCACTAGTGGGCCTTGCTGAGGCTTGCTACTATATTTCTGCACCCTTCCCGCGTCTTTCAGCACCTCTGCTACTTCTTTCTCAGCTTCTCTTCCTTCTTTCTGCAACTCTCTTGCTTCTTTCTACACCTCAGTTGCCTCTTTCAGCACCTCTGTTGCTTCATTCTGCACTTTCCATGCTTCTTTCTGCATCCCAGTTGTCTCTTTATGTACCTCTTTTGCCTGTTTCTGCAATTCCCTTGCCTCTTTTTTTACAGTTTTCTTTCCTCCTTCTGCACCTCTGTTGCTTCTTTCTGCACTTCTCTTTCCTCTTTCTGTACCCTTGTTGCTTCATTCCGCACTTTCCATGCTTCTTTCTGTGTCTGTCTTACTTCTTTTTGCCTCTTTCTGCACTCATCTTCCCTCTTTGTGCAACTCTCTAGTCTCTTTCTATACTTCTTTTGCCTCTTTCTGCACCCTTGTGCCTATTTCAGCAACTCTACTGCTTTGCTCTGCACTTTTCTTCCTTCTTTTTGCACTCCTTGTGCCCCCTTCAGTACCTCTGTTGCTCTTTCTGCATCCCTCTTGCCTCTTTGAGCACCTCTTTGAATTATTTCTGCACTTCTATCGCCTCTTTCTGCACCCCTCTTGCCCCTTTGAGCACCTCTTTTGCTTGTTTCTGCTCTTCTCTCTCCTCTTTCTGCACCCCTCTTGCCTCTTTGAGCACCTATTTTGCTTATTTATTTCTGTACTTCTCTCCCCTCTTTCTGCACCCTCTTGCCTCTTTGTGCACCTATGATGCTTCTTCTGCACTTCTCTTGCCTCTTTTTGAAACTGTCTTGTTTCTATATGCTGGTGACTTGTCTCTTTCAGCACCTCTGTTCCTTTTTTCTGCAGATCATGTGCCTCTTGCAGCACCCCTCTTTTTTGTTTCTGCACCTCTCTTGCCTCTTTCTACATCCCTGTTCCCTCTTTCAGTACTTCTCTTGCTACTTTCTGTACCTCTGTTGCCCCTTTCTTGCAATTCTCTTGGTCTTTCTGCATCATTCTTGCCTCTTTAAGCACCTCTGTTACTTCTTTCTCAACTATTCTTCCATCTTTCTGCATCATCTCTCTTAGTTCTTTCTACACCTCACTTGCCTCTTTCAGTACCTCTGTTACTCTTTTCTGCTGCTCTCTTGCCTCTTTCTGTACCTTACTTGCCTCTTTCAGCACCTCTGTTGTTCTTTTTCTGCAGATCTCTTGCCTCTTTCTGCACCCTTCTTTTTTCTTTCTGCACCTCTCTGGCCTCTGTCTGCAACACTGTTCCTTCTTTCCTGCCTATTTCTGCACCTCTCTTGCCTCTTTCTGTACCTCTGTAGCCTCTTTCTGTACTTTTATTGCTCTTTCATCACCCTTCTTTCCTCTTTCAACACCTCTGTTCATTATTTCTGCACTTCTCATCCTTCCTTCTGCATCTCTCCTGCCTCTTTCTGGGCATTTCTTGCCTCTTTGTACACCCTTCCTATCTATTTCCACACCACTTTTGCCCCTTTTTGCACTCCTCTTGCTTCTTTCTGCACCTTATTTTACTCTTTCTGCATTTCTCTTGCTTCTTTCTACACCTCTTTTGCTTCTTTTAACAATTCTCTTACCTCTTTATGCACTTCTATTCCTTCTTTCTGCACCCCTCCTGCCTCTTTTTGTACCTCTGTTGCTTCTATTTGCACTTCTCTTGCCATTTTCTGCACCTCTGTTGCTTCATTCTGCACTTTCCATGCTTCT